>NW_026864351.1:0-10003 GCF_026571515.1 Ruditapes philippinarum
AAAATTTTTATTGTGAAATGTGAGCCTATTTTTACACGGTGAAGCGTTTTCTATATTTAGATATAAATGTAATGAAATTAGGGAAAAAAGGAATAAATTTCGTGCTTGCAACAAACTTATAACGCTAATTTCCATCCTTGATATTTGCTTCATGAATAAAATATTTAATATCATTTGTAGCCCACATTAGATCATTTTTAACTGTGCTTTCTCACGATATGTTTTCGTTTCGTTTTTATTTATTACAAAAAACTTTCATAATTGGCCACTACAAATGTATGCCAGTCTTTTTGTAATGCATGTTAACAACAAATGTAAGTTATAAAATTATGCAAATAAAAAAAGATATATGAAAAAAAAAAAAAAAAAAAAAAAAAAAAAAAAAAAAAAAAAAAAACGTAACATACTAATCAATTTGAATCTTCTTGCTTTGGAAAAATGGTCCGATTAACATCCTTATCTGTTGTCCTTATTCTGTCTGAGTGTAAGTGTATAATTATGGATAAAATAATTCCAATGGTAAACATATATGACAGAAATATGGTGGTATATTTCATTTGACATCAATGTTACACAGATTAAACGGTAACTTAAAAAATTTAATAATATTTTTCCCGCAACATTTTAGTCTTTTTATGTACAATATGTATGTGTGTAAAATGAAGAGTAAAATATCTTGCAAAATAGTATGCAAACAACATAATTTTACTGTTAATATATCTTATAAAATGTTTCATTAGACATATCTTAATATTTTTTAATTGCTATTCTATTAAATAATCTTGGATTCTAAAATTCTCAGTTATTAATAAGCCTTCATTGAGCGCATTAACTTAAGCATGCTATAATCATTGACGTCCATATATCAAGTCAAACAAGGGGAATCAACAGCATTTTTTTCTTTTTCCGTGTTTGGGTAATTTAACCAAACCTTATTTGTCTCCTCTAATTCCATTGTCATATTTCTGACATTTCTGAGATTCCTTTGATTTATTGTTATTGACAAAGCTGACAAGTCGTTATTATTTAAAGAAAGCTGCTATTCAAATAAACAATGTGAATATCTTTATCCCCCAGTAGGCCATAGAGTAAAACGTTGTCTGTTTCTCAACAGAGTAAAACATCGGTATCAGTGCTCCGAATAACACGATATAGTACGATATTTTTTACGTAACGCGCTAATATATAGACATCTACTTTAGGCAGTCAAGTATGTTTGTATTTAAAGACATGAAATTATGGTGCATGAAGTGAATCTTATGTGATATCAAGGGTAAATTAAAACGGCATTACAAAGAGTTATAGTATTAAAGTAATAAATAGTTTAAAATGTTGTTAATCAATTTTAATAATTATCATCGATTAAAACATGTTTGCAAGATATCATCAACATTAAGGTTTGCTTGTTAACGTACGCATTATACGTTACACCACAATTACAAGTAGGAAGACACCATACTCTCTGTTTATCTGCCAAACATAAGATTTGATTTGATAAGTTAATGGAGAATTATTCATTTAATAAGAAGGTTTATTATGTAAATTAAAAGCAAAGTAAATTTATTGTTTTCATTTTTCTTTTAAAAAATGCGATAATCGTGGGCCAAAATATCATCTGAGGAGAACATATTGTTTAGACAAAACAGTCGATGTTTGAAAGACAATAATTTTGTATTAATAACTTCGGTTAATGGCATTCTGTTATGAGATAATTCAAGACACAGAGAATAAATGAATAAGAATTCTACTGAAATCGCCGCCATCAAACTGATGATATCAAATATTAACGTGACCCTTTGACCTTTAACCAATTACGCATAGTTGATTCCAGATTCACTGCACGGCGGTCTAAATTGTATCGACAATGTTCAATTATAGAATTATATATAGCTTAGATAATATTGCTGGAAATATAACTGTAATATATTGACATGCTTACTAAAAAGACCATTTTCTGTATATATTTCTACAGACATTAGGCATCATCATTTACTTAACCCTAGAATGCTAAGATGCCTAATGCAACACCTTTGATTTATCAACCGGTTACCTTAAACACATTTGTTGTGTTTTTTCTTCAATTAGGTGTGACAAAGACTTTTCAACTGACATATATGGCTTGATTATTTATGAGAGGCAACCCTTCCAAATCAACAATGTCACAGTTGATTGAATCGCTAAAAGGATTTCTTTTAAGTCGAATTTGATTCAAACTTTCGGAGAATATTTCATTTTTAAATGATGAAAAGGGGCGTAGTAGATCGAATGCATGACATTTGGATTCCTTTTTTATCATTTTGGTATTTTTACCTGTCCGTGCTCTGCCTTGTGCCCTGTTCTGTTTTTGTTTGGGGTCCGTCTGGGCTCCTTGCCGCTGGTTCTTGTTGAAAGGTCGTGTGGGGGGCGTTCACTGAACGCCGCCTTTCCTTGTTGATCTTTTGTATCATATTTTATACACTTGTTATCATTTGACAGAGCTAAGACAGATAGTGAATACTTTTCAAATGAAAAAGTTAGGGTGTGGATTTGTTATCTGTTGAGACAGAAAGTATTGAAAATGTTGAGGTTTACCAATCCAACTTACTGGAAAATATAAACATAAATCTTATGTATGATTTTTATGCCCAACTGTTTAACAATATCTTAATTTTACAATGGACATTTTACAAGACGTCTTGAAATTTGTACAAATATTTTCAAACCCGTTTTTACTTTAACCAACCGGTACTGGTGTCGTATGAGAGACAAAAAATCTGATGATGTTTCTAAACTCCAAATTTCAACTTTGCCATGGAACTTCTTGGAGCGATCTCTTAAATACAAATACTTGTATGTATATTTTATTTTCAACCAACGATCCCTGTGAAGTAAAGACCTCAACAATTGTATATCGTTAAAGATGAAGGGTGAATTATTTCTTCTTACGTGTCATTTTAGTGATAAGCCTATCTGTTTTCTGACTTGTGCATTGTCTTGTTTTTGTTTGGGCCCTCCTGGGCTCTTTGCCAATGGTTCTTAATGCTGGTCATGTGGGGGTTACGTTAATTGAACTCCGCTTTTCCTTTTTGATCTTGTTTATCATATCTTAAAAATATTCTTAGATTTTAAGAATTTGTGTAACCAAAAGATGTTTCACATATTAAACAGCACTTTGAACCTGCATTAGAATATTCAGGTAAACACCAACAAGGCAAAGTCACGTTAACTAGAGGATCACCCTGAATGACACTAATTAAAGCAAAGAACAAGACAAGAAAGACATGGAAGTTGGGCATGTAGAGGGCTTGTAATAAAAGCTAATTATTAAACTGGCAGCATTTGAACAATAACCAGGAAGTTTAATCCGGTAAAAATTGCACAAAACCTTAATCTTGGTCATAATATGTTCATATGTGACAACACAATTGAAATTAAAATGAATCCTCGCTTGCGAGAATCGAATCTAATATTTGATATTAGAAAAGGTTTTAACACCCCAAAAGATGTTGCACGGGATACACCACCGACCTAGTGAACACAATTATGTTATAGTAAAATTTATGTCACCCCTTTTCTCGTTAAATCTTTGCATGTGAGGAATTGTTTAATTAAAAATAAAATAAAGGAATGAAGTTAAAATATAGCAAAGAATGTCGAAAAAGCAAAGCCTGTTAATTAAGCAGTATTCAACATTAAAACATTTAAAAAAATATTTGAATTGGAAAATACACGTATATGTGTTCACACGTATTTTATAGGGCGCAGTAAATTTTTAAGATTCTTCATTTTTTTTAACTAATTTAAAGGGCTAGAAAAAAGCACATCAAATTACAGTTATAATCGAAAAGTGGTTTAGAAATTTAATGTATAGAAATAAATCAACAGAAGTATTTTGTGACCTATCACATGGTTTGTGAGCTTGTGTCTGTCTTTGCTATCGTGGACCGACAAAAGTTTGACATAGCGACAATTTTGAGGGTTATTTACATTTTACTTCCATCAGAATCATTTGCATAATGACACAACCACCTTGTGTAAGATCCTTTTTAATACTAATATTGTTTTTTTCTGTTAAATATCATTGTAGTTCCTAACTATCAAAATGATTGTTTGTTTGTTTGTTTGGATTTTTACGGCACGTCAACACATAACTGGCCATATCGTGCCGAATGCTATAATAGGCTTAAAATATTATGTAAAACATTGTAAATGACAATAGAAATGAGCTAATTAGATCCTAGAATACAAATTTATCTCTTTTAAATAATCAATTATGTTTTTTGTTGGAATTGTATTAAAAAGTTCTTTGAGTGAATTTACAGAATAAAATCTATTACGGGCCTGTGAAAAATCATGACATTCAAAAAGAAAATGCTTGACAGTAAAATTTTCATTACAACCTACACAGAAAGGGGCATTGTCATTTGTGAGGAGATAAGAGTGGGTAATTTTAGTGTGTCCAATTCGGCATCGAAGAAGAACTGTTTGATCACGGCGGTTTGACAGAGATAGAGATGGTGACATATCAAGAGATGGGTTAATATCGTGAAGTTTATTAAAAACGGCATTGTCCCAATTTGCTTTCCATTCAGATGATACGAGTTTATTTATAGCCGGTCTAAAATCACAAGCAGGTAACAATAAGTCAGTTTTTTGAAAATTTAATGATTGTTTAGCTAAAGCATCTACTTTTTCATTTCCTCGTATTCCTACATGGCTTGGAATCCAATATAATTTGACCTATTTTGTTTTTAGTATATCATGAAATCGTAAAAGAAGTTTCTTTACCATGATATTGTCAGATTTTTTATTTTTAATGGATATTAAAACAGAAAGCGAGTCAGAAAATATCACAAATTTTCGTTGTTATGCTGTGCTATGTATGACAATGCTAAATCGATAGCTTTTGCTTCAGCAGTAAAAATTGATGCATTATCTGGTAACCTCATACTAGATGTAAAATTATTTTCAAACACAGCCGCAACTACTTTGCAACCTTCTTTTGAACCGTCCGTATAAATATGTATAAAATCTTCATGTTCTTCCTTAATTGCTAGAAACTTTTCTTTGAAATATTCAGGTGAATTTGATGCCTTTTTTATATTTGAAAGGTTAATATTTATTTCCGGGGAATTATAAGTCCAAGGTGGAACATCCTCATCGTCATTTTGAAGGATACAGTCTGGATTAATTTTAAGTTTATCTAAATCATCTTTTAAACGAAGGCTTAATGGTTTAATTTCCTTTGGTTTGTTAACAAATTTTTCAGTATAACTTGGTTTGAAAATAATATTTTTAGCTGGATTTTTCCTATTAGATGAAATTCTAGTTGCATATTGAAGTGATAGCTTTTTACGACGAAGATAAAGCGATGGTTCCCCAGCTTCTGCATATAGACTTTCTACAGGTGAAGTGCGAAAAGCACCTAAAGCTTAACGTAAACCCTGGTGATGTATGGTATCTAGCATTTGAAGATATGATTTTCTTGCAGACCCATATACTACAGAACCATAATCTAATTTTGATCGGATAAGACTTCTGTATAATTTCAGTAATGTGGAAGAATTTGATCCCCAATTTGTACTTGATAAAACCTTAAGTAAATTTAAAGCTTTTAGGCATTTAGTTTTCAAATGTTTAATATGCGGTATAAAAGAAAGTTTTTTATCAAATATAATTCCTAGAAACTTAGCTTCATCAACTACTGGAATTTTAGAACCAGATATGTAAAGTTCAGGGTCATTATGTTGTTTTCGCAATCGGCAGAAATGAACACATTGAGTTTTTGACTTTGAAAATTTAAACCCATTTTCTATTGCCCACTTCTGAATTTTATCTAAATTTTGTTGAAGTTGCCGTTCAATTGTTCTCATACTTTTCGATCGATAGCAGATAAGAAAATCGTCTACATATAGAGAACAATCTATGCCTGGTGTAAGAGCGCTAGCAATATTGTTTATTTTAAGGCCAAAAAGTGTAACAGAAAGTATACTTCCTTGAGGAACACCTTGTTCTTGTTGGTGGTCTTGAGAAAAAGTTGAACCAAGTCTTACTTTAAAGTGTCTATCGTGTAAAAATCCAGAAATGAAAAGAGGAAGTCTGCCATTAAGTCCAGCATCCTTTAGATCTTTTAGGATACCATATTTCCAAGTAGTGTCGTAAGCCTTCTCAAGATCAAAGAAAATTGATACCAGGTGTTGTTTATTTACAAAGGCTTCTCTAATAAAAGTCTCAAGTCGTACAAGATGATCGTTTGTACTTCGCTGTTTACGAAAACCTGACTGAAAATTAGTGATAATTCCATTATTTTCTAGATACCAAACTAACCGATTATTTATCATTCTCTCGAATGTTTTGCAGAGGCAACTTGTAAGTGAAATTGGACGATAATTTGTAGGGTCAGTTGAATCTTTTCCAGGTTTAGGGATAGGAATAATCAACGCATTCTTCCAAGTGTTGGGAAATTCACCAGATACCCAAATTTTGTTAAAAATTTCAAGAAGCAAGTCTAAGGATTGGGGTGGTAAATGTTTAAGAAACTGGTAGTAAATTTCGTCCGGGCCTGCAGCACTATCTTTTGCAGTTTTGATTGAATAAATTAAGTCATCAATAGAGAAAAGGGAATTATAGTCTTCGTCGTTTGTTGAAGTAAAATTAATAGACTCTTTCTCAGCTTTACATTTATGTTGTTGAAATGTATTTGTATAATTGCTTGAAGAAGAGTTCTTTTCAAATGTTTTAGCCAAAGTTTCTGCAATATCTGTTTTGGTTTTGGCATATTGGCCATCACCAGTTTTTAAGTGAACAGTTGGACTCTTTTTATACTTACCACTTATTTTTCGTACTGCATCCCAGACTTTCCTAATAGGAGTATTTGAATTAATATTTGAAACATAAGATTGCCATGATTGGCGTTTAGATTGACGCACTGATCTTCTAGCTTTGGCTCTAAATATTCTATAATTTTCAAGGTTTTCTGTTGAAGGGCTTGTTTCCCAATCTGCTTTCTTAAATTTAAAAATTTGACGTCCTTCATCTGGTATAGAGTCATTTGATGTAAGTAACAATGGATAATGATCACTGCCGTACTGGTCATCTAAAACTTTGAAACCACTCCTGAAATTTCATCTACAACAGTTTTTAGAAGTAAATAAAAAAATCAATTATTAGACAAAACATAATGGCCAAAAGGAATGAAGCTTCATTTAAATGTATCTATGTTCCTGTGGATCAAAATTGTTATTTGCTGTATATAACAAAGGTAAATGTTATAATTATCGAAATCTCATATGCAGTATGCGATGAGATTGATATAACATTTTAATTACTTCTGCAATTTGCAGCCGGCAATTTTAAATAATTTTGAAAAAGACATTGAACAAGAATTGAAAGCAGATGTAATGTGTCATATTCATTTTATTAATTAATTAATTTATTTATTCATTTAAATTAAAGATGTTTTTCGCACGCATATGTAATGCTTGCACGAAACCTAAAATGTATAAATACACTGTCAGAGTCTTACTTAGTATACGCTTTGCTTCATATACAAAGAGAAAATGAAGATGTTATTTGTATTTGCTGTTTTAATTGTGATAACAGGTATGTCTGTTTTACACCTCATTAAATGTTTTCATTTTAGTAGCCCGTTGTATCTATTTATTTCAGAATATGCACTTAGATTAGGAGTGACAAAATGCTTTATGTATTTTTTTTCTGATCTGATATTTTATATTGTTACTTTGTTGATAGATGTTCATTTAAACGTTTTTTTACGGCTTCTCTAAGAATTTCTTTTGTGTTATTTCACTTAACGAGCTCTTGAAATGACGTTTGTATAAAACATTTGTTTGGCTTTGTTTAAAAGACTATGAGATATACTTGTATTTTGAATGTTTCGCTATGTGTATATACTTATCATAATTTTCAAATATTCTATTCACTCTATGGCTGTAAAAAACAATATGAGTCATGTATTTGTATTGGTTATTTCATGTTCAGTAATGGAGTATTGATGTTATTAATAAGTAAGTGCTTATTGTTCAGTTAAGCTAGTTATATGTTTAATAAATTAGCATTTTATGTTCAGTAAGTATTTTATTCATAGTTGCTATGCATTCTATGGTAAATAAGAGTTGACAGAAATTTACTTATTTGCATTACCATTCATTGCATTTTTATGTTATGTTAGTAAGTACTAATTGTTTAATAAGTAAGAATTTCATGTTTAATAAGTTAACATATTACGGTAGGTATTTCATGTTATGTATTTAATAGGAATTTTATTGTCTGGTTATTACGTATCTGACAATCAATGATATAGTATTTATGTGAGTAATATGTATTCAATTAAGTAAAAAATGGCTTCTCAGTGTTCTTTTGTTTGTTCTGAATTCATCATGGTTTCACGTTTGTGATTTTGCTGACATCCATTTTATGTTGGATGCCCTCGATCTAAAAAGCATGGTTTATTGTAAAATTTCTTGCATTCTAAAGCGCTTGGGTGTATTGTTATATTGTTGATTTTAATTTAGTATTTTTATAAACGTTGTTGTTAATTCAATACCATATTTGAGTTATTTCATGATTGATTGATTCTCAAAGAGGAAAATTTTATTGAAATATGTAACACATAAATAAGTGACTGTTCACAAATTCGATGTATTTTCGAGTTGTTTATTAAATTGTTTAATATCTGATTACTTTATTAGCTATTGATTTGCAATGAATTTGAATTGTAATAATATGTTTTTTTTTCAAGTATTATAATAAATATCATTTAATTCTTGTTGTTTTTTTTTCTGTAAATTTATCGACATTTTGTTCACGATTGAAAGTGTCCACTTATGGAAATCAGAAACCAGTCATATTATAAAAGTTTTAAGCATTACATTTTCAGAATAAATAAACAAATAAACAAATAAATAAATAAAAAAAAAATGAATAAATAATAATAAGATAAATTAAGGGGAAACAAATGAACAATTGTGAGTTGCTTGACACTTTAAAAGTTTCAAAGTCGAATACAAAGTTCAAGTAACTTACAAAAACATATATGAAATGCTGATTGATATAATGATTTCAATAATTCGAATTACACTTAATGATTCATGTAAAGCTTGACCTTAAGTTAGAAATATCCTAATATTAAAGGCTAAATATTAAGGATGCGAACAGAAAAAAACATAAATGGGTGTAAATGACATCTAATTACATTTATTGCATGGCAGTGTTTCCAAGCAAAGTCAAAAACGACACAAAAAGCAACTGAAAACTTTTGTTTTTGTTTTTATATTTCTTTATTTTATGTTTTATTTTTTTGTTTCAGTATGTCAACCAGTCCTTTGTAACGACTCAGTATTCTTTGAGAATACTCCCTACGTTTTCGGTATAACGGCTAAATTACCTGTCGGAATTAGGTTAGGTAGACTCCAAGCTCACAGCATGACTGTAAGTATGTTTTTTGTCTAGGAGAATATGTTATCAATAAAGTGATTGCTTATTGAGCATAATAATAACTATATTCTAATTTCTGACATAAGAAATGGAACATTTTAAAGACGTAAATGCAAATCCTTTCTAATTACCACGTAACCTAAACATTTACATATATGTTAAATAGCAAAGGGGTTGCATTTTGAGATGAATGTTTAATATCTCCGAAGGGGTTTATAAGTTAACTTTAAGATCGAGTCAACAAAAGGAATTTTAGATATACATGTGTGATTGGACATTTTATGTCTTTTTTATGTCTTTTTTTATTTCTGAGGCAATTCACAATATTAATATCAGAAGATAAATATAAAAGTATGAAACTTAATTCATGACAAAACATTTTCATCTTAGTAAAAGAATGCTGTATGGCAACTCGTATATAACTGTTAAATTAATATTCATACATATCTTATACTAAAAGGGGAAAGCTGTGAGGTACTCCATCGTGAGTGGTGACTCAACATACTTCGACTTGGATACTACATCCGGCAAATCTATTTGCTCATCCTTACCCAAAAAACGTGAATCA
>NW_026864353.1:0-54695 GCF_026571515.1 Ruditapes philippinarum
TCTAAGTACAAAAAGGAGCATTTTTCTGTTCAAATGCTTTACTCCTCCTGAGTACAGTTTGGGGGTATGATAGTAAACAAATGTGCCAAGTTTCAAAGCCATACGTCAATAGACTTTGAAAATATTTAAGGTGGTATGCAAACTTTAACATAAATTCTTAATCCAACAAGAGCTGTCGGAAGGACAGCACGCTCGACTATTCTAAGTGCTTGATAGTAAAAGAGCCTTGATAATGTTAAGTTTTTTAAGTTCACAAAAGGGCTATTTTTTTTTTATAAATTCAAGTTATAGGCCTTGGAGAGAGTCTAATTATACAGTATTGGCTTGACTATTCGGAAGGTAATGTCACAAGGGTGTTTTATTGAGTATAATAATACTAATTACCTATGAATACATAAATTTGACAGAAAAGGTACAAAGGCTTGTTATTAAGATGTTTTATTAAGTAAATCACAGCTTTATTATTATTAATGCTTAAATTGTCCCAAAAAAGGCACAAACCCTTCAGTAGTTATTGAGATAACAGCTTACAAGCAAAACTTTACCATGAATTTCTAAGTTAAAAAAGGGGAGAAAAAAATCAGCCTAAATGCAAGATAGAATTATGGATCTTTGTCAGTGAACTACAATTATGACTCTAAATGCATATGTGAAGTTTTAAATAAATATCTTTAATAGTTATTGAGATATGTAAACTTGCATGTAAACATTAACCAAGAGACTAAGTAGAAAAGGGGATATGAATCAGCCTTAATGCAAGATAGAGTTTATGGAACTTGGTCAGTGACATACAATTATGACCCTCCAATTATGACCCTACGTGCATGTGTAAAGTTTCAAGTAAATATCTTTGAAGACCTTTAACCAAAATTTCTAAGTTCCAAAGGGGCATAATTCTTCAATATTGTAGGCAGAGTTATCCAACTTGTCAATCTGATGTACCTTGTTACTATAAATAAGTATTGTAAGTTTCAATTGAATATCTCAAGCAATAATTGAGATATTTGACTTTACAAAAAAACTTAAACCAAAATTTTAAGTTAAAAAGGGGCATAATTCTGTCAATATTGTAGGCAGAGTTATCCAACTTGTCAATCTGATGTACCTTGTTACTATAAATAAGTATTGTAAGTTTCAATTGAATATCTCAAGCAATAATTGAGATATTTGACTTTACAAAAAACTTAAACCAAAATTGTAAGTTAAAAAAGGGCATAATTCTGTCAATATTGTAGGTAGAGTTATCCAACTTTGTCAATCTGATGTACCTTGTTACTATAAATAAGTATTGTAAGTTTTCAATTGAATATCTCAAGCAATAATTGAGATATTTGACTTTACAAAAAACTTTAACCAAAATTTCTAAGTTAAAAAGGGGGGCATAATTCTGTCAATATTGTAGGCAGAGTTATCCAACTTGTCAATCTGATGTACCTTGTTACTATAAATAACTATTGTAAGTTTCAATTGAATATCACAAGTAATAATTGAGATATTTGACTTTACAAAAAACTTTAACCAACGCAGACGCCGACGCGGACGCCGACGCCGACGCCGGGGCGACTACAATAGCTCTCATATTCTTCGAATAGTCGAGCTAAAAATGGGGCGTATTTCTTTTACAATGTTTGATAGAGTTACCACCTTCTGTCTACAGGTTTGGGGCATGACAGTAAACAAGTGTGAAAAGTTTCGATGCCATATTTCTATAGACATTGAAAATATTTGAGGTGGAAGGCAAACTTTTATGCAAAATTTTGATTTAAAATAGGGATCATAATTCTGTCAAAATGCTTTGATAAAGTTACTTCCTTCTGATACAGATTGAGGGGCATGAATAGTAAAACAAGTGTGCAAAGTCATATGTTAGAATATTGAGGTGGAACGCAAACTTTAATGCAAATTCAAAATAAAAAGGGGCATAAATTTGTCGAAATGCTTGATAGAGTTACCTCCTCTTCCACTTGTTTACAGGTTAGGGGTATGATGGTAAACAAGTGTACACATTTTCAAAGCCATATGTCAATGGACTTTGAAAATACTTGAGGTGGTACGCAAACTCTTATGTAACTTCTAAGTCAAAAAAGGGGCATTATTCTGTCCAAATGCTTGACAGAGTTATTTCCTCCCGTCTACAGGATAGGGGCATGATGGTGAACAAGTGAAGAAGACCATGCAATATATCTTCTTAAGCTTTGGTGACATTGACCCAAATGACCCCTAACTCCATCCAAAGGAAGTTATCTTTCTACCAAACATGAACTACATCTTAAAAAAATAAAGGTTTATCAAGTAAGCGAGGAAATTATGAAGCCATAAGTACAGATAGAACTTAAGATATGTTAAGGTTAACCATATTCATGTTCAAAGTGCAGAAAAGATAATACTTGTATAAATATAATAACTTGGTTAAAATGGAAGGCATACTTATGTAACTTGCCCAGATCATATTAGTAAGTGTGTAAATTATGAAGTCGTTGGTACAGGTAGAACTTAAGAAAAATCCAACTTACCGTTTTAAGTTAACATCGTACGGACACACAGACATACAGACAGACGGACGAACGGTTACATTACTATATGCCCGGGGGGGGGGCATAAAAAAGATACATGTATCCGAGTTAAATTATGTCAAACCATCTATATATGTTATCAAACTTTAAACACAAAGTTTCTCATTTTGACATTGCATGGATATTTCAAGTTCAAGAGTTATGAAACTTAACACAAACACACATGCACACCCACGCACGATGCATCGACATGTTAGGGTTTTCCCAGGTAGTAATGATTTCAATATATATGTACTAATTACAAGGATTTTTTTCCCGCCAATCATAGCAAAAATCTGACTATTCAATACTTACACCATCAAGGTAAGAGTTATTTAAAATTCCAGGTCAAATTTAGTTTGATCTTCACAAAAGTCTTGTTCTAAAGGATGTTGTTTCTAAATATCAAGACAATCCATTCATAAATAACAAATATCTAGCCAGCTTCAACAAAAAATCAACAAAATTCAGTTATTTGGTCAAGGTGAGTCTGATCATCTTGAAGGATCATTCCAAAGGATTGTAATGTCCAAGTATGCATACAATTCATCATTAACAATAAAGCAATGACCACTTTGATACATTTCTTGGATAATTTCTAAGTTAACAAGAGCTGTCTGTAGGACAGCACGCTCGACTATTCTAAGTGCTTGATAGTAAAAGAGCCTTGATATTGTTAAATTTTTTAAGTTCACAAAAGGGCTAATTTTTTTTATAAATTCATGTTATAGGCCTTAGAGAGAGTCTAATTATACAGAATTGGCTTGACTATTCGGAAGGTAATGTCACAAGGTTTTTTTATTGAGTATAATAATACTAATTACCTATGAATACATAAATTTGACAGAAAAGGTACAAAGGTTTGTTATTAAGATGTTTTATCAAGTAAATCACTGCTTTATTATTATGAATGCATAAAATTGTCCCAAAAAAGGCACAAACCCTTTAGTAGTTATTGAGATAACAGCTTACAAGCAAAACATTACCATGAATTTCCAAGTTGAAAAAGGGGAGAAAAATCAGCCTAAATGCAAGATAGAATTATGGATCTTTATCAGTGACCTACAATTATGACCCTAAATGCATATGTGAAGTTTTAAATAAATATCTTTAATAGTTATTGAGATATGTAAAACTTGCATGTAAACATTAACCAAGAAACTAAGTAGAAAAGGGGATATGAATCAGCCTTAATTCAAGATAGAGTTATGGAACTTGGTCAGTGACATACAATTATGACCCTCGAATTATGACCCTAAGTGCATGTGTAAAGTTTCAAGTAAATATCTTTGAAGACCGTTAACCTTTAACCAAAATTTCTAAGTTTCAAAAGGGGAAAAAATTCTGCAAATATTGCAGACAGAGTTATGCAATTTTGCAAACTGATGTACATTGTTATTATAAATAAGTATTTTAAATTTCATTTGAATATCTTAAGCAATAATTGAGATATTTGACTTTAAAAAAAAACTTTAACCAAAATTTTTAAGTTCCAAAGGGGCATAATTCTGTCAATATGGTAGGCAGAGTTATCCAACTTGTCAATCTGATGTACCTTGTTACTATAAATAAGTATTGTAAGTTTCAATTGAATATCTCAAGTAATAATTAAAATATTTGACTTTACAAAAAACTTTAACCAACGCAGACGCCGACGCGGACGCTGACGCCGACGCCGACGCCGGGGCGACTACAATAGCTCTCATATTCTTCGAATAGTCGAGCTAATAAAAAGGGGAATAATTCCGTCAAACGAATTTATGAGTTATTGACATAGATAGTCGCATTGTTATATTGCTTTTAAGTGCCAAGTTTCAAGTAAACATCCGTACCGGTTTTAAAAATGAGACGGGACAGGACGGGACAAAGTGATTCCTATATATATATCTAAATACCATCATAAACATAAAGAACGGAATCAATATTTCCGGTGATGTAAATTCTCTTAAGACCACTGACTCCAAGAAGTTACATGTATAATGAGTTGGTCAAACAAGCCATTTTAAAAACTTATGCAGTCGTATATGTAAATGTCTTAAACTTTTATTAACCCTTTCACTGCCATAGGGACTACATATATGCCGTCCCTATTATTTTCGGCGTATTTGCCATATGGGACGGATTTTGCCGTTTCTATAATAATAATAATAATAATAATAATTATAATAATAATAATAATAATAATAATAATAATTATAATAATAATCATAATAAATATATAGATAATTATACCATCGACAATGATTATAATCATACAAGCAGATTTGGAAACATATATAATTATTATAATACTAATAACAAACAAGATATGTTTGTAAAACATGTATGCCCCCTATCGGCAGCCAATTTGTCATGTGATCAGGTTATTATGCATGACTTCTGACCCAGTGAACAAGCAATTAATAAGGGTTATCTAGTATCTACTGGTCATGACTAGTCACAAGGTAATAATTATTGTGACCCCATAGGTTGTGTGCAGCAATATAAGTTATTAAAAATCTTACCAAATAATATATACATAAATTTTATGAATCACATAGGCCTCATTAATGACAGCCAAGTTGTTATATTACATAAGACCTTCAAATGTGTATACCAAAAGCACATAAAAATATCAACCAAGGCAAGTTGTTAAGTTATTGGTCAGAAACGGTCATTAAGTACAAGGTCACTATGACATTGACCCCTTGACCCCAAAATCAATAGGGGTCATCTACTGGTCATGACCAATCATCATACCAAGTTTGAAGTTCCTAGGCCTAAGGGTTCTTTAGTTATTGATCGGAAACCGCTTTTACCTACAAGGTCAATGTGACCTTGACCTTTGACCCCAAAATAAACAGGGGTCATCTGCTGTCATGACCAATCATCATACCAAGTTTGAAGTTCCTAGGACCAAGGGTTCTTTAGTTATTGATCAGAAACCGTTTTTAACCTACAAGGTCAATGTGACCTTGACCTTTGACCCCAAAATCAACAGGGGTCATCTGCTGGTCATGACCAATCATCATACTAAGTTTGAAATTCCTAGGCCTAAGCGTTCTTTAGTTATTGATCAGAAACAGTTTTTACCTACAAGGTCAATGTGACCTTAACCTTCCCCTTGACCCCAATATCAATACGGGTCATCTGCTGGTCATGACCAATCATCAAACCCAGTTTGAAGTTCCTAGGCCTAAGCGTTCTTTAGTTGTTGATCGGAAACCGTTTTTACCTACAAGGTCAATGTGACCTTGACCTTTAACCCCTTGACACCAAAATCAATAGGGGTCATCTGCTGGTCATGACCAATCACCATACCAAGTTTGAAGTTCATAGGCCTAAGGCGTTTTTTAATTATTGATCGGAAACTGTTTTTATCTACAAGGTCAATGTGACCTTGACCTTTGGCCCCTTGACCCCAAAATCAATAGGGGTCATTTGCTGGTCATGACCAATCATGATACCAAGTTTGAAGTACCTAGGCCTAAGCGTTCTTTAGTTATTGATCGAAAACCGTTTTCACCTACAAGGTCAATGTGACCTTGACTTTTGACCCCTTGACCCCCAAAATCAATAGGGGTCATCTGATGGTCATGACCAATCATGATACCAAGTTTGAAGTACCTAGGCCAAAGCGTTCTTTAGTAATTGATCGGAAACCGTTTTCACCTACAAGGTCAATGTGACCTTGACCTTTGACCCAAAATCAATAGGGGTCATCTGATGGTCATGACCAATCATGATACCAAGTTTGAAGTACCTAGGCCTAAGCGTTCTTTAGTTATTGATCGGAAAACCGTTTTCACCTACGAGGTCAATTTGACCTTGACCTTTGACCCCGTTGACCCCAAAATCAATAGGGGTCATCTGATGGTCATGACCAATCATCATACGAAGTTTGAAGTACCTAGGCCTAAGTGTTCTTTAGTTATTGATCGGAAACGGTTTTTACCTAAAAGGTCAATGTGACCTTGACCTTTGACCCTTGACCCCAAAATCAATAGGGGTCATCTGCTGGTCATGACCAATCACCATACCAAGTTTCAAGTTCTTAGGCCTAAGGGTTCTTTAGTTTTTGATCGGAAACCGTTTTTACCTACAAGGTCAATGTGACCTTGACCTTTGACCACTTGACCCCAAAATCATTAGGGGTCATCTGCTGGTCATGACCAATCACCATATCAAGTTTGAAGTTCCTAGGCCTAAGCGTTCTTTAGTTATTGATCGGAAACTGTTTTAACATACAAGGTCAATGTGACCTTGACCTTTGACCCCTTGACCCCAAAATCAATAGGGGTCATTTACTGGTCATGACCAATCACCATACCAAGTTTGAAGTTCCTAGGCCAAAGGGTTCTTTAGTTATCACTCGGAAACCATTTGGTCTACGGATCGACGGACCGACAGACCGACGGGACCGACAAGTGCAAAGCAATATACTCCCTCTTCTTCGAAGTGGGGGCATACTAAAATAATAATAATATTAACTAGAACTGCCACTGCCATGGCGTGAATACCCCGCATACCACTTTGTCAGAATCAACAGTGGCCATTTAGAGCTCAAGGACAACCTCCCTGCCATTTGAGCAGACAAGCTTATTATATTAAAATCCCTGTGACATTGACTTTTGACATAGTCACCTTAAAATCAAAAGGGGTCATCTACTAGTCATAAATAAACTCAATACTAAATATGAAGACTGTTGACCAAAGCATTTTTAAGCAATTGAGCGGACAAGCTTTTTGTAGTCAAGGCCCTGTGACCTTGACCTTTGACCTCAAAATGAATAGGGATCATCTTCTAACCATGATCAATCTAAATACTAAATATCAAGACTTTGGGTCAAAGGACTCTTAAGTTATTGGGCGGACAAGCATTTTTTAGTCAAAGCCCCTGTGACCTTTAACCCAGTGACCTCAAAATCAATAGGGATCATCTAATAACCATGACCAATCTAAATACCAAATATGAAGACTGTGGGTCAAAGGAATCTTAAGTTATTGGACGGACAAGCTTTTTGAAGTCAAGATCCCTGTGACCTTGACCTTTGACCCAGTGGCCTCAAAATCAATAGGGATCATGTACTAACCATGATCAATCTAAATACCAAATATGAAGACTGTGGGTCAAAGGAATCTTAAGTTATTTGGAGGACAAGCTTTTAAAAGTCAAGGCCCCTGTGACCTTTGACCCAGTGACCTCAAAATCAATAGGGATCATCTACTTACCATGATCAATCTAAATACCAAATATCAAGACTGTGGGTCAAAGGAATCTTAAGTTATTGGGCGGACAAGCTTTTTAGAAGTCAAGGCCCCCTTGACCTTGACCTTTGACCCAGTGACCTCAAAATCAATAGGGATCATCTACTAACCATGACCAATCTAAATACCAAATATGAAGACTGTGGGTCAAAGGAATCTCAAGTTATTGGGCTGACAAGAAAAAACGACTGACGGCCGGACGGGGCGACGGCCGGACGGACAAGCTGATTCCAGTATACCCCCTGACAACTTCGTTGTGCGGGGGTATAATTAATAATAATATTCATTTCTTAGAAATAACTTCTTGTAAATAGGTGATCAATAAATAATAACCCTCTGGCAGCGAAAGGGTTAAGTGTTTTTTTAATCTTTCTTTAGAATTTAAATTGTAAATAAATTTTTAAGTTCAATTTTACCATTTTTCTATTTCAATGATACGATGTTTGATAGACTGAGCAGGAATTGATTGTACAAAACAGATTTACTATTTTTATATCTTCCTAACTCAATATTAAATTTGTTTGTGTCCTATTTCGGGTAAGACACTTCTAAATTTAACGTTTTCTAAGATATTATCCTAATATTATATATAACGATTGTTCAAATGTGATCTTATATTCCCTATATACATCTAGCAATGATGAAGATTTCCATCAACTTTTATAAAAAATAACCTGTAATCTATTCTTAAAAATACATGTAGGTAGCTTTATATTTACAGAATCGGGATATAATCAGACTTTATTGAATCCTGCTGACTGAAGAATGTTTCTTACTTCGCCCAGTTTGTTAAAAAATTTACTGCATCTACATCATATTTCTGCCTGAACATTATTGTTTTCAATATACAATTGTCGTTTTTAAAAATGTATTTGATTTTTAGAAAGCATTTTATCACATACCCGTGCCGCTAAAAATGGTATTACACGGTCGTGCATATATTTTGACATGACGTCATTTTCCTTATAAAAACATACCGTTAAGCTGCAGTCTCACTTACATCCCGGCAGAGCCCCGGTAACGTCCGGATGATCTGGGAACACACGGCATTCGACCCAGATGAAATACAATATTTAATATCACCGGGGTGGTCCGGGTGATCCGGGAAGTATAGCTGTCCCGGCTTCATCTTTAGCTCTGCCGGGAACGGCCGGGGTTACACCGGGGAAGCACCGTAGCTCTGCCGGCACAAACCGGGGATGATATAGCCGGTAGAGCTAGCTACGGTAGAGCCCCGGTTAATGCCGACAAAGCCCCGGAGGATGCCGGCAGAGCCCCGGAGGATGACGATGGAGCTACAGTTGATCCCGGTAGAGCCCCGACAAAGCCCACATGAGACACATGTTACAATATTTAACTCCAAATTAGCTTGCATAAACTATTTTTTTCATTTTAAGTTCAAAGCCCTTAAAACTATTCAATGTAAACACAAAGTTCAAGAGGAATACCTCTGTCAGCTATCATCAAACAATGACCAATTGGAACTTGATCAGTGTATTCTGATGACAACACATATCTTTAATTTGAGTTGAACATGTACAACTGTTGGGAAGATAATGAATGGGAACTGAAAATTTCCTTTTTTTCAAAGTGAAAGGGGCATAACCCTGCCAAAATTCATCGAACCATGACCAAATTCCCCATATGTCAAATTTGAGTAGAATGTGTAATATCGTTGGGGAGATAATGAACGGAAACTGAAAATTTCATATTATTTTCAAAGTTAAAGGGGCATAACTCTGTCAAAACTCATCGGACCATGACCAAATTCGACCTTGACCTGTATTGCCTCATGATATATCCATAAGTCAAATTTGAGTTGAATGTGTGCAACGGTTACTAAGATAATGAAACTGATGATGACGGAATGACAGAATGACAGAAGGACGGAATGACGGAACAGGGTAACACTATATGCCCCGGAGGCATAAAAAAAATTATGTATCAATGTAATCATTTTCGCGCGATTTCAATTTCAACGGGGTTCTACCGGAAGTAAGTGAGACAGACACTTTTTGAGAAACTAAAACATGTAAACAAATAGTAATTTAATGCTGGGAGTTGTTGACAAGTTTATTTCCAATATATGTAGTAAAAGTCCACCTAAAATAAGCGAATTCATAGGTATTAAATCAAACAATACATTATTTATATATTTATTATTATAGTTGTAGAAACCGAAAGTACAAAAACCAACCTGTTGACATTTAGTCGGATTTGTTTAAAATTGAACATCAGTCGGAATATTTAAATTACAAATTGTTGTCAGACATACGTCGTATTTTCAAGCATAAGAGTATCGGAACAAACATTAGATGTCAAATATATACATTCGTTTTACATTATCTCTGTTTCTGTTTACATCTGAAACCACGTGGTAGAACTACTTTCAATCCGCATTGTTTCTGAGGTTATTATAGATAATAGCCGAGGCAGTTCCGAATGCTTCTACTGTCCATAAGGTCAGACACTCACATTAATATTTCCATAGACTTACATTATAAGAAATGGTCCCTTATCCTACCTTAAAATTCAGTTTTCATGCTAAAGAGGTATTTTTTCTAGCAGAATGAAATGCCTGACACATAAAAATGTTCCTGTTATATAGGGGTAGCCAACCAAATTTTTTGCAAAATGACTTCAAAGAGGATTACCCCCCATTTCATTGAAATTTCTGCTGATCACAGGACTGACATACACTTTTATAAATGCAAATATCCAAGTCAAAATTATCACAGAGACTCATGAAATATTTCATTTTCTTCAGAAAACATTGTAGTGTTACTTTTTAAATTAGTTTTTATACTTAAAAAATACCCCACTTTCATCCAATCGCCTCATGTATAAACTGAATCATACGGTTTCCCTGCACTTTTTTCAGTCAATCGCTGGCCGTGTTACAATGCGATACCCTGACCATAAAGGATATTATCTAAAAGAGGGCGTTTTGTTTATTCCTAGCTTCTTCATAGCTTTTTCATGATTTTCATACCTAGCGTCTCAAATGTGCTACTGTCATTATACACCCTCTCTTAAATTATTTGTTTATCATTTTCTACTTCATCTTGAATTGTAAAAACGATGTTTTCGTCCTTATATCGTTTATTTTTCAACAACGATACATGTATTATTAAAAGTCATTCTATGATTTTCTACATCCATATTTGAAGTCTTTTCGTTTCTTAAAAAACAATAGTTTCAATCTTCTGAAGAGTTAAGATTTTATTTGGAAACCGCATTCTTATACGCAGCAAATTTAAATGAATAAGAATGATCAAACTATTTCTTATTTTTGTTATTATCGTAATGCAAAACTCCACCGTTAACCAATATAAGACTTCTTGAAATCTCATTTTGGTGAACACGAAGTTTCATTAGAATCCCACTATGTGTGTTGGAGATATGTCCCGGACAAAATCTCTGTATTTTTATCATCTTTAGTGACCTTAGACCTTGCATAAATAAACCTAAATTAAATGTTTTTCACACCGTAGTCATTATAATGACCATTTGTGTTTCAATCCCACAATAAATGATGACTAAATGGTCCGACTACACATTTTCATATTTTTTATCTAAACTTGATCCCTATGTGTGACCATAGGTGTTCGGCGCGTTGATTGGTCACTACCCCGCAGCCCCCACCCCCTCACCCCCACACTCACTCTACAGCCCTCCTACCTCTCAAAACCATGTTAAATACAGTATTTTTTCATTTGTAAACATGTTTTTAATATTTGGTTTATGCTTTTAATTCAATTACCTTCAATTCCCACAAATTGATACATATACAATGTATATTTAGTAAAGGTATGCAACTCGCCGCTCAATTTTCAGCACTCATCTTAATATGAACTCCATAACTTCAACATTTTTTCACCAATTTTCAATATCTTGGTACCAAATGGTAGGGAATTGATTACTCTTAAAGGAAATAAAGCTGTCATTACGATCATTTCAAGTTATCAGAAGATGTGTAATCTCAAAGTCACCGAAGTGTAACTCCGCTGGGTTTTCTTCAAAATTACCCGACTAAACGGCAGTTTCTTCGAAATGAATGAATATTTCATTGTATTGCGCATATAAATATGATCAAATTATATTATTATTTGTAATAACTTTTCAATCAAAACATCATATAAAGCTATAACAAACCTTTTTTCCGATATGCCAAATTCTCCGTACACATGTATAAACGGAAGCATTCGTATGGAGTATTTTCATTGGTCGTGTGAAAACCTTAGACCAATGAAAATACTCCGTACAAAAAATTAAGAGGAGAGCACTCTGTATATTATTTGGAATTTAACATATCGGAAAAAAGGTTTGTTATAGTTTTAACCTTTTCCCTTATATAAGCGTGTTTCGACGGCTTTTTGCCCCCCCCCCCTTTTGAGGCCTCAAACAGTGAAAAAATGTCCTATTTAGACCCGAAACACTGTTTGTCGTTAGAGAAATGTTGTTAAAAAAAGTGACCATTTTTTCGGCGCCGTCCCCCATCCAAATAATACATCAGGGGGTTGCCAGAAGGGGGATGTGCCCCCTTCTGTTTGGGGGGTTTGAAGGGGGGCGGAGTCCCCCTCATCGCCAAGAAAATTTTGGACTTGTGAGAGGCTTAAAATGACCCCAGGTTTGATCATAAAGTAACGTGTAACCAACGCTGAAAAGCCTTTGATTCTATCTCAATCCATTAAGAAGTTGCAAGACTTTGAAATCTGTTTTGATGGGAAAAAAAATCAACGAAAAATAATAATTTTTGGAAATTTTGAGATGTCCCTCGTTGCCATGGTAACAGAAAATTTAAGACTGAGCATGTCGTTACAAAGGCAATGGTCCACTCAACATTTGTGCCAAGTTTGATTAGTATTGAAGCATTTTTCATAGTTTCATAGCAGTTTTTGAACTTGTAAGAGGAGGCTTTTCAGTGAAAATGGCCATTTTTCACAATATGCTCATGGGGGAAAGGGTTAACTAAAAAAAAATATAAATGTTACAAAAACAACAATTTTTCACCAAAATTAGGTAAAAGACCACATGTTAACATGGAAAACTAGATTTTGGGTGATTCCAAGGTTTTTCATCATTTTTTGTTAACCTTTTCCCTTATATAAGCGTGTTTCGACGGCTTTTTGCCCCCCCCCCCCTTTTGAGGCCTCAAACAGTGAAAAAATGTCCTATTTAGACCCGAAACACTGTTTGTCGTTAGAGAAATGTTGTTAAAAAAAGTGACCATTTTTTCGGCGCCGTCCCCCATCCAAATAATACATCAGGGGGTTGCCAGAAGGGGGATGTGCCCCCTTCTGTTTGGGGGGTTTGAAGGGGGGCGGAGTCCCCCTCATCGCCAAGAAAATTTTGGACTTGTGAGAGGCTTAAAATGACCCCAGGTTGATCATAAAGTAACGTGTAACCAACGCTGAAAAGCCTTTGACTCTATCTCAATCCATTGAGAAGTTGCAGCACTTTGAAATAAATTTTGATGGAAAAAATCGAGGCAAAATAGTGATTTTTGGCAATTTTGAGATGTCCCCTCGTTGCCATGGTAACAGAAAATTTAAGACTGAGCATGTCGTTACAAAGGCAATGGTCCACTCAACATTTGTGCCAAGTTTGATTAGTATTGAAGCATTTTTCATAGTTTCATAGCAGTTTGAACTTGTAAGAGGAGGCTTTTCAGTGAAAATGGCCATTTTTCACAATATGCTCATGGGGGAAAGGGTTAACTAAAAAAATATAAATGTTACAAAACAACAATTTTTCACCAAAATTAGGTAAAAGACCACATGTTAACATGGAAAAACTAGATTTTGGGTGATTCCAAGGTTTTTCATCATTTTTTGTTAACCTTTTCCCTTATATAAACGTGTTTCGACGGCTTTTTGCCCCCCCCCCTTTTGAGGCCTCAAACAGTGAAAAAATGTCCTATTTAGACCCGAAACACTGTTTGTCGTTAGAGAAATGTTGTTAAAAAAAGTGACCATTTTTTCGGCGCCGTCCCCCATCCAAATAAATACATCAGGGGGTTGCCAGAAGGGGATGTGCCCCCTTCTGTTTGGGGGGTTTGAAGGGGGCGGAGTCCCCCTCATCGCCAAGAAAATTTTGGACTTGTGAGAGGCTAAAAATGACCCCAGGTTGATCATAAGGTAACGTGTAACTAACGCTGAAAAGCCTTTGACTCTATCTTTAATCCATTGAGAAGTTGCAGCACTTTTGAATCAATTTTGATGGAAAAATACAACGCAAAATAGTGATTTTTGGCCATTTTGCCATGGTAACAGAAAATTTAAGACTGAGCATGTCGATACAAAGGCAATGGTCAAGTCAACATTTGTGCCAAGTTTGATTAGTATTGAAGCATTTTTTCATAGTTTCATAGCAGTTTGAAACTTGTAAGAGGAGGCTTTTCAGTGAAAATGGCCATTTTTCACAATATGCTCATGGGGGAAAGGGTTAACTAAAAAAAATATAAAATGTTACAAAACAACAATTTTTCACCAAAATTAGGTAAAAGACCACATGTTAACATGGAAAAACTAGATTTTGGGTGATTCCAAGGTTTTTCATCATTTTTTTGTTAACCTTTTCCCTTATATAAGCGTGTTTCGACGGCTTTTTGCCCCCCCCCCCCTTTTGAGGCCTCAAACAGTGAAAAAATGTCCTATTTAGACCCGAAAACACTGTTTGTCGTTAGAGAAATGTTGTTAAAAAAAGTGACCATTTTTTTCGGCGCCGTCCCCCATCCAAATAATACATCAGGGGGTTGCCAGAAGGGGGATGTGCCCCCTTCTGTTTGGGGTTTGAAGGGGGGCGGAGTCCCCCTCATCGCCAAGAAAATTTTGGACTTGTGAGAGGCTTAAAATGACCCCAGGTTGATCATAAAGTAACGTGTAACCAACGCTGAAAAGCCTTTGACTCTATCTCAATCCATTGAGAAGTTGCAGCACTTTGAAATAAATTTTGATGGAAAAAATCGAGGCAAAATAGTGATTTTTGGCAATTTTGAGATGTCCCCTCGTTGCCATGGTAACAGAAAATTTAAGACTGAGCATGTCGTTACAAAGGCAATGGTCCACTCAACATTTGTGCCAAGTTTGATTAGTATTGAAGCATTTTTCATAGTTTCATAGCAGTTTGAACTTGTAAGAGGAGGCTTTTCAGTGAAAATGGCCATTTTTCACAATATGCTCATGGGGGAAAGGGTTAAATGATGTTTTGATTGAACAGTTATTACAAATAATAATATAATTTGATCATATTTATATGCGCAATACAATGAAATATTCATTCATTTCGAATAAACTGCCGTTTAGTCGAGTAATTTTGAAGAAAACCCAGCGGAGTTACACTTCGGTGACTTTGAGTTACACATCTTCTGATAACTTGAAATGATCGTAATGACAGCTTTATTTTTCTTTTAAGAGTAATCAATTCCCTACCATTTGGTACCAAGATATTGAAAATTGGTGAAAAAATGTTGAAGTTATGGAGTTCATATTAAGATGAGTGCTGAAAATTGAGCGGCGAGTTGCATACCTTTACTAAATATACATTGTATATGTATCAATTTGTGGGAAATGAAGGTAATTGAATTAAAAGCATAAACCAAATATTAAAACATGTTTCAAATGAAAAATACTGTATTTAACATGGTTTTGAGAGGTAGGAGGGCTGTAGAGTGAGTGTGGGGGTGAGGGGGTGGGTGCGGGGTAGCCATTTCATTTGGAAAACTTGTTCCGGTTAGGTGGTTTTCTGTTTACATTTGTAAGTGCATGATTGAACGGGAAACCAGCTGCAATCGTGCCAATTGCAACTTTTCGGCCTTTTCCGTCACTCTTCGGATTAATGATAATAGCCGATGTAGTTCCGATTGCAATCGTGACAATTCGGGCGATTCCGTCATACTGCGGAAATCTAAGCTATTTTAGTTACTTCGGTAATCCCAGTTTGTTTATATAAATAGGATTCGTATTTTTACTTGATTTATTGATTTAAACCGTAATAAATTATAAACGAAATTGTTCCGTTTCAATTCTTTTTCAAGACGCAAAAGTTAGTTTCTTTATATAATTGTTTTTTGTCTGTATTAGTTTTATACAATAGAGGATGTTGACTGTAGTAGTATTCCGTCTTCAAAGGGTGGTGCATGATCGAGTTATATTTAGATCTACTGAACTTGGTGAGGTAATCTAAAAATAGCCCATGCATATCATTAACCTTACCACGTGATGATCTATAGATAGCGCATCGTATCTGTGAACATGCTTATTAATTGGTACCACGTAACGAAGTGGAAATGAAATGTGCACACTTGTTTCCTTTCAGTATATATAGATAGATCTCCACGTTAGTATTTTTACGATTGATTATTTTCTTTATTAGTTTTATACAAAAGAGAATAGATTTCAATTCGTTTTGACAAAAATATTCGTTTTTACAAAAATAAAAACAACTAAATATGTTGGGATGAAGGCACAACTGTGCAAGCCTTTCCTTTTAAAAGGAAACTTTATTTTATTTTTTGTGGGAAATGAAGGTATTTGAATTAAAAGCATAAACCAAATATTAAAACATGTTTCAAATGAAAAATACTGTATTTTACATGGTTTTGAGAGGTAGGAGGGCTGTAGAGTGGGTGTGGGGGTGAGGGGGTGGGTGCGGGGGTAGTGACCAATCAACGCGCCGAACACCTATGTGTGTGACCTTGACGTTGGGCACAGGGACCTGAATTTTGTACGCGACATTTTGCCTCATCATGGTGAATGTTTGTGCCAAGTTATATTGAAATCCTACAATGCATATTTGAGCAAGCGTTTTTCAATGACCTCTTAGTGCGCCCTTGACTTTTTATCTAGAGACCTGGTTCATAAGCGCGACACAGCTTCTCATAGTGTTTAACATTTCTGTGAAGTTTCATTAAAATTCCCCCATGCGTATAGAAGATTGGACAAAATACGGGCGTATAATAATGTTAATAATATAGACGTAACATGTACTCAAAACGTATCCGATTTGAATTTGGATTGCTGAATGAAAATAAATATGAGACAATATATAATTGTTTGTGATGAAACAGCCAATTTCAACGCTAAATTCGCTTAATTAATGGTAAACGTCGCCACAACTACAATTCAAATAAGAATTCATCCACTTTACGATCCCTGGAAATTTTAATCAAATCTACATGATATACCATTATTCGATTTTCGATATTTAATGTAAAATTTATGCAAAATATATAAGACAACAGTATACCATTGTTGACACTTAACATCTTGCGACATGCATTAGCTCGGGAGTAGCGATAGAGCAGAGGTAGCTGTGTTGTTTGAGACAAGAGCGATCAGTGATCATATGTGTCGCATCATGAGAGCCATAACGGGGCAAAATATCATTCAACCTAAAAACCTGTGTAATGCACAAGAATTTGAGCCACCGATCAATCCTGTAAAGTTTCATTGAAATTGCATAAGTGGTATAACTTAAGTAGTCCGGACAAGTTTTAAAATCTAAATCATTAAAGGTCAAAATCTCTGACAAAAATCAATGAACCGCAAAATGTTGATGAGATGCACAAATAAACATGGTATTGATCTTTGATGAAATTGCAACAGTAGTTTCTGAGCAGTAGTCCAGAAAAACTTTTGTGTAGCTGGCAAAACAAAAAAAACCTTTTTTATTTAATGGCAGTAACTCAGCCAAAAATCATTCAAGCGAAAAACTTATCTCTAATAAAAAGGACTTGACCTACCAATCAATCCTGTAAAGTTTCATTGTAATTGCATTAAGAGGTATAGTCCGGACAAACGTTATTAACACCCTTTTCATTTAACGGCCATAACTCTTGTAAAATAGGCAAGAACTTCACCTACCAATCAATCCTGTAAAGTTTCATTGAAATTGCATTAGTGGTAAAAGAGGAGTAGTCCGGACAACATTAAAAAAGTAAAAATAATTAAAGGGCCATAACTCTGACAAAAATATTTGAACCATAGAAGCATATGAAATGCACAACTAAACTTGGTACTGATCATTCCTGTAAAGTTTGGATGAAATTGCACCAGTTGGTTTTGAGAAGTAGTTCGGACAAGGTTTTGTGCATCTGGCAACACACAAAAAATTATTCAAGGGCCATAACTCGGCCAAAGAATCATTCAACCGGAAAACCCGTGCGTTATGCTCAAAAACTTGAGCTACAGATCAATCCTGTAAAAGTTCATTGAAATTGCATTAGTGGTATATGAGGAGTAGTCCGGACAAACTACCAAAAATCATTGAACCATGACCAAATTCGAACTTAACTGGCCTGGGCATTCCAAAAACATATCCATATGTCAAATTTGAGTTGAATGTGTTGTACCATTGGGGAGATAATGAACGGAAACTGAAAATTTCATATTACTTTCAAAGTAAAAGGGGCATAACTCATATCATAGCCAAAAATCATCGAACCATGACCAAATTCGAACTTGACCTGTATTTTCACATGACATATCCATATGTCAAATTTGAGTTGAATGTGTGCAACCGTTCTTAAGATAATGAACGGAAACTGATGATGACGGAATGACAGAATGACGGAAGGACGGAATGACGGAACAGGGTAACACTATATGCCCCGGCCATTACATGGCGGGGGCATAAAAATGAATAAAGGGCACAAACTCCAAAATTAGACAAGGCAGAGTTACGGTTCTTGTGCACTGCACATCTACCCAATGAGATCTATCTACAAAGGCCATAACTCGGCCAAAGAGTCTTGTTCATATCTATTATACTTTCAGAACAATGTCCTGGACAATGTTCAACGTGTTTAAATGGACAAAAGGCAATAACTGCAAAATTAGGCAAGATAGAGTTATGGTTCTTTTGCACTACACTTCTACCTAATGAGATCTATCTACCTACCAAGTTTTATGTTGATATCTCTTCTAGTGTCAGAGTTAAGTCCTGGACAGGGTTCAATTTGTAAAAATGAATCAAGGGCAATAACTCCAAAATTAGGCAAGGCAGAGTTATGATTGCACTTTTATTCAATGAGATATATCTACCTACAAAGTTTCATGTTGATATCTCTTATAGTTTCAGAGTTATGTCCCGGACAAAGTTCAAAGTGTGAAAATGAAGTGTAAAAATGAACAAAAGGCAATAACTCCAAAAGTGACAAGGCAGAGTTATGGTTCTTTTGAACTTTCCTTCTACCTAATGAGATATATCTGCTTAGAAAGTTTCACGTTGATAGCTCTTTTAGTTTTGGAGTTATGTCCCGGACAAAGTTCAAAGTATACAAGAACTGTCGGAGGACAGTATTGGCTCGACTATTCAAAAATTTGTCACAGGAGTGTTTATTGAGTATAATAATGCTAGTTACCTATGAATACACGAAATTGACCGAAAAGGTACAAAGGCTTGTTATTAAGATGTTTTATCAAGTAAATCACTGCTTTATTATTAATAATGCATAAAAATGTCCCAAAAACACACAAACTCTTCAGTAGTTATGGAGATAACAGCTTACAAGCAAAACTTTTCCATGAATTTCTAAGTTGAAAAAGGGGAGAAAAATCAGCCTAAATGCAAGATAGAATTATGGATCTTGGTCAGTGACCTACAATTAAATTCTTAATGCATATGTGAAGTTTTAAATAAATATCTTTAATACTTATTGAGATATGTAAAACTTGCATGTAAACATTAACCTAGAGACTAAGTAGAAAAGGGGAGATGAATCAGCCTAAATGCGAGTAGAGTTAAGGAACTTGGTCAGTGACATACAATTATGACTCTCAATTATGACCCTAAGTACATGTGTAAAGTTTCAAGTAAATATCTTTGAAGACCTTTAACATTTAACCAAAATTTCTAAGTTTCAAAGGGGCAAATAACTCTGCAAATATTGCAGACAGAGTTATGCAATTTTGCAAACTGATGTACATTGTTACTATAAAAAAGTATTGTAAATTTCAATTGAATATCTCAAGCAATAATTGAGATATTTGAATTTACAAAAAACTTTAACCAACGCAGACGCGGACGCTGACGCCGACGCCGACGCGACTACACTAGCTCTCATATTCTTCGAATAGTCGAGATAAAAATTGAACAAAGGGCAATATGTCCAAAATTAGGCAAGGCAGAGTTACGGTTCTTGTGCACTGCACATCTACCCAATGAGATCTATCTACCTACATAGTTTCATGTTGATACCTCTTGTTGTTACAGACCAGAAAAGCGGACAGACGGACCAGGGATGGGTACAATTACAATTATAATTTCATTAATTACCATTAAGTATGAAATATCGTATAATTAAAAATATTTGTTAATTGAGCCAAAACTCAATTACTTTAATTATAACTAGTTAATTACTTTGTGAAATTCTTCATTTAATTGTCAATCTGAATTCTGTGCACATTGATCTGATTTAGGTAAAATGCATACTTTTTCACATGTATTGTCCGATATAGTTATACAACTATATCCCCAGCAGAGCTATTCAAAAAGTGTCTTCTTACGTCTGTAAGAAGACACTTTTAAATAACCGTTACTTTCCTAGTGGATTTAATACATTTGAAATGTATGGTGTCCTGCATGGGCCATTTAAGGACTCTTCTTGTTATGTTATATTTCTTTCTTATAGTCTTGCCACGCCTTTCTGTACTTATATAGATAAAGTAGCAAGATTTTACATTCTCGCAAGAAACTTTTCGCGCGATTCAACTTTGAATTTGTCTCATGCTTAATATACTTTCTCATACTTTAATCCTCGTGCGAATCAAAATGTAAAAATCTTGGCGATGATTAACCTTAATTTTCGCATGTTTTTTGCCTGAACTTTAACCTATTTACAGTACCAGTGTCTATCTGTCTATAGTGAAAGTTCTTCGAAAGAGAATGTTAAATATCGCTACTTATCTATTAACAAGCGTCAGTGCGCTCGACTGTTCTCAGTGCTTGATACTAAAACAAGAGCCTGAATAATGTATATTTTTTTAAGTTCAAAGGGCTAAAGTTCTGTCAAAATTCATATTTACAATAGCTCTTCTACTTTTCGAATAGTCGAGCGTAAACAGTCAAAAATTTAGTCAGTCTTAAATCGTAACAGGGATATTTTAACTGCCTCAAACAGGACACCATAGAAACTGACTGAAAGCTGTAGCAATGAATGAAATCAATTGGATGAGCAAATTTACTGTTGATTTTAGCATTGACGAAACTTACAATAGTTCGTTGGATGATGCTAAAACTCCATCATATTTTTGGTGATATTTTTGTCGACATTAATAAAAAAAACAATCAAAAAACATGACATGGAAAAAACTGTCCCAATCCAACTCCACAAAAAATTCAACCCGGGGGCCAATAGCTGAATGTAACTGTTAAATAAGGGATTACCAAATTGGGGTCCAAAATGTATAATTATTTTAAATTAAAAACAAAAAGTTGAGACGGTTTCAATTTAATATCATTCTCTTCAATGAATGGCACCATTTTAACATGTTTATCATGTAAAAGTAAAATTTATTCATTAATAAGTCACGATTCCGCCAATCGAATTTCCTACCCCTTTCATAAAAAAAAAAAAAAAAAAAAAAAAAAAAAAAAAAAAAAAAAAAAAAAAAAAAAAAAAAAAAAAAAAAAAAAAAAAAAGTTTTCAAATATTTTCTATAGTTTTATATTTTCAACGTGAACATACATTTAATTTCAGTTAGATTTATTTATAATTGAATGAGTTTATTAATTTATCTGTTCTTTACACTTAAATGTTGTATAAGTCGGATACAGTTACTCGTATTTTCTTCGAAAGTGTCTTCTTAAAGAAGACAGTTCGCTAGGACAAACAACAATTTATCCTCGGCTTCGCCTACAATTTGTTGTTTATCCTAGCAAACTTTCGAAGAAAAACTCGTATAAAAAATACTGTATCCATTACATAATCTTCCAAGAAGTGATAATTGATAATCACCTGTCAATGATTTGAATATAGGTATTGTCATGATTGATATAAGGTATATACTGGCAAGTTTTTATTGGTGACTATTGTATAGATTAAAACTTGCCTGAAGTCAAGGGCTCACAAAAGTATTCACTCATCTTGCAATTTTTCTACAAAATAGATTCAACACCATATTGTTACATTCATTAAAGCAGACAGGATGAATTCTCCTACCAACAATGTCCAAGCTTGTAATTCAATATCTGGCTCTACCAGCCTCATCTGCACCCGTGGAGACACTGTTCTCTATTGCAGGCAAAGTTTTTCGTCCTGATCGATGTAATAATCTATCAGTGACAAAAACTTTGAAGCTCTCATGTTTGTTAAATGTAACAAGGCATTGTGAACAGAAAACAAACTGATGAGTTTGATTTAATGTTTTCAAAGTGAAAATAATTTTTTCTGTATCTGGTGTGCTTTGTAGGAGCACATATGTCTCGGAGCACATTTGTCTCACGATATGTGACCGATGTGCTCGTAAACATTCATATTTTCGAAAAATGGGAAATAAGACAGATGTGTTCGACACATATTAGAAAGGAAACTCGAAGCACATTTGTCTCACATTCTTCCATAAAATTCTAAAAAGGTAATAATTATACCCGTTCGTCTCCTGGCAACCAGTCATTGTTCTGTGTTGCCTGTATTTATAATACCGTTTATAGGTCACTTCCGGTCAATAAAAAACTTCGTACCTCTGCATAGGAGTCCCATATTAACTTAAAGAATATAAATTTCTACCAGTGCAGTATCCAGAACCCAAACACATATGCAGCTATCAATTGTGACACGTTTCTTTCCGATGCTCAAAGTTTTATAAATGATTAAGGAATTATTCTAAGCAACAAGAAGGTAGTATCTACGACTTAAGCCTCGGTCTCACTTACTCCCGGCAGAGCCCAGGACCATCCCGGTAAGTTACCGGGATAATCCGGGACGATCCGGGATGAAATTATTGTTGCGGTCACACTTACCCCGGCAGCACTACGGTAGTTCCCTACTAACCACCCAGGATGCGCTCCGGATCATCCAGGCAGAGCCCAGGTGAAGCTACGGATCATGCCGGTGCTTCCCCGGTCGTTCCCGGATGACGCCGGAAGAGCCCCGTTGACCAGAAGAGCCGGTCGATCAGCAGAGCAGGACGATCAGGCGAGCCGTAGAACCGGTGGATTGAAACGCCGAATGATAACATTGATACATAATTTTTATTTATTTCCTAATTCGTTTCTCTCAACCGGAAATAAATTATTTACCATCTAATAAGGTAAATCAACTGTGAGAAAAGATAACAAAACACAAAATGCTATTTAGGAATTGTCTTGTGCATTGTGTCATACTTTAACCTATGATAAATATATTTAATATAATATCTATTGTTCCAGAATAGTAATTCATGATGATTTTCTGAAAAATCCTTATGCCATACTGGATAGAAGGGAAATGGGAAGGCTTTTAATACAAACAAGTGCAATCATCGCAAATTGTCGTTATTCTTTTGAAACGAACCGGGGCTTTGCCGGGGCTCTACCGGGGCTCTACCGGGATCAACCGTAGCTCTACCTTTATCCTCCGGGGCTCTGCCTGTAGTTACCGGGGCTCTGCCGGCATATACCGGGGCTCTTCCGTAGCTCTACCGGCTATATCATACCCCGGATCATCCCCGGTTTGTGCCGGCAGAGCTACGGTGCTTTCCCGGTATAACTCCGGTCGTTCCCGGCAGAGCTAAGGATGAAGCCGGCAAAGCTATACCTTCCCGGATCATCCCGGACCACCCCGGTGATATTAAATATTTTATTCCATCCGGGGTCGAATGCCGGATGTTCCCGGATCATGCCGGATCATCGAGGACGTTGCCGGCAGAGTTACGGATGTACCCCGGTTGTTCCCGGTCGTACCCCGATCGTTCCCGGATCACCCCGGAAGTCTACCGGGGCTCTGCCGGGATGTAAGTGAGACTGTAGCTTTAGGATTTTCTTATTTATCATGTGCGCACGCGGAAGCTTTTACGTGGCCACTCGATACTTTTTACGAGCGGACGCGATATCTATTACGTTCGAAAGGAATAGTTATTGCGTGCGCACGCGATAACTATTACGTGAACACGCGGATTCTGCATTTGGACCCTGGACGGGCTTCCTCGCATGAATAGTTCGACGCTACGAGTGAGTGTCAAATCTACAGCGGTTAGGGGCAAGTAGTTTTTGGAAATCACTCGGCCACGGAGACCCCTAAATGATCTAAGGAAGAAAATGATATCCATCCCACACGTATTTTGTTTTCATCAGAAACTTATAAAAATATCGCCATTTTCAGAGAAGTGACGCTTTCAGATCCGCCATTGAAAAGCACTTACAACGTGCATGAGTTCCTAAAAGAATCCGGTTAATGCCATAATTATATAAAAGAATCCGGTTAATGCCATAACTATGGAATATCGGACCTCGCAGAATCGGGCGAGACGCGACATTCCGACAAGGCCAGAAGCGAGGCACGATACTAAAACACGAGATCTCGCAATGTCGAAGTATCCCGTATCACGAAATTTCACGGCTCGCTTCATGTTTTGCCGGAATGTCGCTTTTCTTGTCTCTCGCGCATCGCTTCGTGCATGTGCTTCTCAAATGCCTGACTATGACAAAGGAACCAGCGCGGGAGCCATATGGGCTTGTCGCCTAATGGCGGACAGGTTATTGGCGCTCTTTTCACACTGCATGGCTCAGTGTAGCAATACCACGTGACATTGACGTCATTTTCGGCATCATTTCCAAGACAAATGTTGCTCGATTCGGAAAAGAAAATAGCCGTAAATATTTTATTTCTGTACCAATTTCTTTGGGATATGCACCAGTCTACGGGGAAAAATATAAGCTTTCCACAGAATATTGGATCTTCGTCAGTTTATAAGCCGTTTTATCAAACACTTTGCATAACCTTGGAAGTTGCTTGTATTAGAGCGGGCTTCAGTTGCAAGCTATTTCGTTTTCTGGCGTTATTTGGTCTACGCCATGATCATGATGATTAATAGGTCAGGTTTACATCAACCGGGGGTACAGACAGCAAAATTCTACCTTAATATGTTTATATGTTTATTATTTATGGCGTAAATCTTGCCTTTTTTCTTCAATTGTCAATTCTGGCACCAGTTCCAAGTCGAAAAAAAGGACTACAGTTTAAAGCAGATTCTAGAATCCGTTGCAAATGCAAAGCAGCATATGCCTACCGTTCTCTTTCTATAATTATGTTAACCATGAAAAACATTTTATTTACTATACGAATTACATAAACACAAATGAATATTTAAATGATTTTTACTCGCTACGCTATAAGTGATTTTAAAAGTCGTAAAATTGTTGTCTGTATTTGTTAAGAAATTGGTTTGCTCTTTAATCATTGTTCTTTCACGGTAATGTTAATGAAAAATCTATTTGTGTTATGTAGCAATACTAAACGTGGAATATTCAAAACAGAGAGAAAACAGAAACTCTCAATTTTAATGTCAAAGGTTATCCTTTTGTAAAGAGTTATTTATACGTATAACCATATATATATATAAAGAACCTGTAGCAATGTTTTAGTATGATAGATTCAGCTTTTTAACTAAGTGGCACTCGTTGATAAAAAATATTTTTACATCCTGTTTTCATACCTGTAAACCCACGGTAACCGTTTTTCGTGAACCTGGATATAACTTCGTTCACTTAAGAACACTATTAAACACTATCTATTTTATAATTGCATTTATTTCTGTTGATAAACTGCATATCTGACAAATTTAGTTAATTATATCAGTCAACCTCAGCTTTATCAGAGAGCTCACCAATATACATTGTAAAGAGAGGAAATGGAACGGAATATTTATGGTTTGAAAAAACATTTAAATCGAGTAGAAAACTTTTAATTTTTCTCAATAATGTCTCTTTCAACTGAATAAAAACGATAGGGCTATTTGGGACTATTTCTTATCGATGTGGTCATTGACTGTAAATGCATGGATTATTGCACTCGGCATGACCTGCAGATGTCCTCAACAGGATTTTTGTAGCTTTTAAGATTTAAAAAAGGACCACATATTAAAATCTAAAACATGATTAACATGATGCATATGCCAAATAAGTGAATTATCTGATATGTTAATAAAGAAGTAAGTCATTTGACAGTTGAAGGATAAAAATTAAATATACTCTTCAAATGTAATCGTAATTTTACTTAGCTTATGTTAGCTATCAATTATTCAATGGACGCATCAGTGTCATATGAACCCCAGTCATAGAGCTTGCCGGTGTTGCTATTACAGATGTTAATGTAAATATTTATATAATTATTGATATTATAAATCATTGTTATTTCCGTCTTGTTGAATGTTTTGTTTCAAGAAATTTGACTGTGATCGATGGCTGTTGGTTTGTAAAATCATTTATCTGTTTACTATTTTCTACTTTGTTTACTCCACATGGCGTCCATTCTCGTTCTTATTCATGGCTATTTTGGGTCTTTTTGATAAATAGAGAATCAAAAGTAATGCAACTAAGTAACAATACTATCAGATTCACATGGCAAAGTTTCAAGTTATATGTAATGATATTTAAAATTGTTCGACACAAAGAACACAATCTGACTGATGATGAAAGTGCTAATACATGTAGTTTAATAAGCATTAAATGTTAACGTCATGTTAATGCACGTGGCAATTAGATTCATGATTTTAATACCGATACATGTGCATAGTACTTCAAATTGTGATTTTGTTTATCAAACTCTTTAGAAATTTATTATACGACAATTCCAGAAAAAATATATACCTTTTAAAAGTCTCTCTTTTGAGGACAGAAGAACCTATTCGTCACATTCATGAGTGTCAGTGTCAGTTACTCTTTACAAAAAATAGACACTCGCGTTAAAGTGTAACCCTTTCCGTAGCATACAAAAGTGTTTTTCATTTTAACTCTTTCTCTCACTGAGAGCACATATATTTCTTATCGATTTCGCCATTGTGAAATAGAATAATACACATTTTACTACATAGGGTAAGATGAACAATACTTTAAACATCTTCAAAACGAAACCAAAATATTATTTTCCGACAGGACTGAATCTACGTGATTTGACGTGCACTATTGAGTGTTATTGCTTTAAGGAACAATAAGTTTTTTTCACAATCTCTCTGTGAAAGATCAACAATGAAAAACTAAATTGTAGAAAGAGAACGGTAGGCATATGTTGCTTTGCATTTGCAACGGATTCTAAAATCTGCTTGAAACTGTAGTCCTTTTTTACGACTTGGAACTTGTGCCAAAATTAACAATTGAAGAAAAATGTAAGATTTATGCCATTCATAATAAAAATATGAACATATTTAGGTAGAGTTTTGCCTTCCGTACTCGCGGTTGATGTAAACCTAACTTTTTAATCATGGCGTAGACCAGATAACGCCAGAAAACGAAATAGCTTGCAACTGAAGCCCGCTCTAATACAAGCAACTTCCAAGGTTATGCAAAGTGTTTGATAAAACGGCTTATAAACTGACGAAGATTCAATATTCTGTGGAAAGCTTATATTATCCCCCGTAGACTGGTGCATATCCCAAAGAAATTGGTACAGAAATAAAATATTTACGGCTATTTTCTTTTCCGAATCGAGCAATATTTGTCTTGGAAATGATGCCGAAAATGACGTCATAGTCACGTGGTATTGCTACACTGTGGCTATAGACGTTAAACTATTTTCTGTTTAAATTTCATCATAGAAAGGTTTTTGACATTTCGGTTGAAAAAATGCGAGCAAAGGTTGTATTTGATTAAGTGAATTTCAATTTTACTAATGGTGGTTCTTCTTTCACGTCCCAGCAATGTAATTCTTAAGTGATTTTACAGTAACAAATGTGACGCTAGAAATTTTTCTTTTATCATTTTATATCAGTTTTATCATAACTCTTTAAAATGAGATAAGGAATTGTTTTATATAGAATATAAAGGGAATATTATTAAGTGGTTTATTGCCTCTTTCGCGTCGGCGTACGATATGCGAAGCGAGACGCGAGATTCCGGCGAGATGCGAAACGAGTCACGATATTGTATCGTTCAAATATCGCCCGATTACGGTGATCCGAAAGATTTTTGTCTTCCTGAAACCGATATGCACGATGGTGATTTCAAGCATAATGCCATTGCAGTTTCATCATCGTACCATCGCATTTTCACCATCGTACTATTACGTTTTTATCGTCGTGCTATCGCTGTTTCACCTTCGTACAATCGTTGTTTCAAGTCTGTATCATCGCATTTTCACCATCGGACCATCGCGTTTTCATAATCATGCCATTGTGTCATCCCGTTTTTACCATCGTACCGTCGTGAACGGGATTCCGTATGTTTCAGTGTTTGCCATCAGGTGTAGCCAATCAATTTCTTGAACTAGAGATATTATAATTAATAGTTCTCTGTAGGTTTTAGGTTTAAGATTTCATTAAAAAAACATTTGCAAGCCTATTGTTGATTACATTTGACATAAGGTAAAACGGCGAACCTCGAAAAAAAACCTGCATGAGACAAATGTGCGTTCTTGCCCCTTAAAAATCATGAGACAAATGTGCTTTTTGGTCCCTTGAAAACTTTGATCGGAGCACATTTGTCACACAAATGAATTTTTTAGGGTAGACATTTGAGGTCCCATTTGTCTCACGTGGGACAAATGCGACCGCATCGGTCTTACGTAAGACAAATGTGCTTCGAGACAAATGTGCTCCTACAGTGCTTTGAGAGTATGTTATTTACATAATAAAGCAGTTTAACTAGAAAATAATGAATTGTAATTATTTTTTTTTCAAATTTAATTGTAATTAATTAATTACAATGTGAAAATTCGTGTAATTGTAATTGTAATGTAATTTGGAAGTTTCCATTTTAATTGTAATTAATAAATTACTTATAAAAATAATGGTACCCATCTCTGGGACGGACACCTAGACGGACGGACGACCAAAGCGGCGACTATATGATGCTCACACTTCGGGGAGCATTAAATGTATGTCACAGTTTTATAGTTTGGCAATATCTTGTACTTTGTATTGATAAGTGTGGAAATTATGAAGCCATTAAATAGTATAGATAAAACTTAACATATATGCAACTTGCCGGTTCATGTTAACCATATTGATATTTAGAGTGCTGAAAAGGGCAATAACTTGGTAAAAATGTGAGCCATAGTTATGTAACTTACCCAGATCATGAACTTAATTTGTATTGATTAGTAAATATGTAAATTATGTAGACATTGGTACAGGAAGAGCTTTAGAAAAATTCAACTTGCTGTTTTGGTTAACCTCGCACGGACAACTGGATGGTTCAATTACTTTTCTACAACCAATAATTATGTTCGAATTCATGGACCACGTCATGTTTCTTCCAGCGGAAAAAGACATTTTACACCCAGACACTTCACCTCTAAAATTTTGAAGACCCTTCACCTCTCAGCAATACACTTCTCAGCCAATATCTATTTTTATTAAAAGCTCAATATGCCTTAGAAATGCTATTCTTTAAATATTTGTAAATAATTCAACAACAAATAAAGCTTTTATATGTTTATTTTAACTATTGTCAGTAACTTTTGTTTATTAAGCATGTTGATTGGTTGGCTGTTTATTCAACAGTTATCTCATAACTGATTAATTAATTGGAATAAAGTGGTATTTTCTGAACGAACGAACGAACGAACGAACGAACGAACGAATAAATAAATTAATTATTTTTAATTAATTTATTAATTAATGAGTCACATATGAATAAGTTATGTTTCTATAATAAAAATTTAAAAAAAAAATAAAAAAATAAGTAGCACAAGTTATGAAACATAAGTACAGATTTAAAGCACTTATTCGTTACTTACAATACACATTATTCTATTCCGTTCATCTTTAAACAATAGCTATTCTGCAATTATGATTACTCAAAACATATAAACTAATTAATCAAAATTATTTACTATCAATCTTTATCTTTCATAAAATATGAATTAATTTTACTATTACATAATGAAACAATCATTATAGCTAATTAATAGCTTTGTATTTATGTCTAAATAGAAATTTCTTTATTATTATAAAAATCATCCCATGGTTTCGAACTTTTTCTTTGTTCTTACTAAACGATTATACTATAAAGCTAAAGAGTGCACATATCTAAAAGCGGATCGTTATTTAGAGCTGATTTAAATCAGATTGATCGAAACGGAACACCGTAATCGGCGATATTTGAACGACACGATACCGTGACTCGTTTCGCATCTCGTACGTCGACGCATATACCGCTAAATACTATTCTCTTTACATTCTATATAAAACTGACATTTTTCAAAGAGCTACAAAAGATAGCTAGACCCATTTTAAAGAACGAATCTTTATCTCATTTTAAAGAAAATGATAAAACTGATAAAAATGATGAGAAAAGCAGGGGTCATGTATCTTCTAAGAAACATTTCTAGCGTCACATTTGCTACAATGCACTTTGAAAACAAAAGGCTGTGACATGGAAGAACCACCACTACAAAAATTGAAATTCACTTTATAAAATACAAGAAAAGCATTGATGCATTTTTATTCCGAGTAACTGAAAAGATGATAATTATTTAGCATACACAATAAAAAACAGTGTTTCCTTCTGAAAGAACAAGAACTTTCAAGTACCCACTCATTTCTATTTGTGACGTACTTTTTACAAATTGATTACTAAAATAAAAGAATAAATCAATGAAGAATTGGTAAGAAAAATGAATTATTCTTTAAACTAGCATGATAATAAACCGAATATGAAGAAGAGGTATCGACTTCAAGTGAACACTCTATTGGATTAAGTTTTTCTTCATAAAATATCTCTAAGTAGGTCTGTTATCGCATAAATTTTCAAGTTGTAAATGTGGACTGATAGACAGCTTATATTTATATCCGCCTTTACGGACAATTTCAATGTACTAAGCAGAAACAGTAGAATTTTATGGAAGAATGTGAGACAAATGTGCTTCGAGTGTCCTTTTGTAAATATGAATGTTTACGAGCACATCGGTCACACCTATAGAGACAAATGTGCTCCAAGACAAATGTGCTCCGAGACTAATGTTGTGCTCCGAGACTAATAATGAGCCTCGAGACAAATATGTTTCGAGACTAATGTTGTGCTCCGAGACAAATAAGCTCCGGGACAAATGTGCTCCGAGACTAATGCTGTGCTCCGAGACAAAGGTGCTCCGAGACTAATGTTGTGCTCCGAGACTAATGTTGTGCTCCGTGACAAATTAGCTCCGAGACAAATGTGCTCCGAGACAAATGTGCTCCTACACAGCATTGATGAATAGAATATAAATGTACTTGGATGAAGTTAAACTAGATTTGAAAATATTAAATCACTTAAATTTGAGACACCCATATATGCACCTAACATTGTTTCATTTGTAACTAGAAATGTGTCCATAGGACACGGGTGCCCCCACCGCGCCACTGTTCTGTCAATCTTATGACTCTAGGTCAAATATTTTTTGAAAACTAAAAATCTTTTACTTAGTAAAGTAAAGGGCAAGAACTTTACAAATACTGAATAAATCCACAAGCAAACTCCAAGGTGCATAAGTACACATGCTGACCAACATTCTTGTAAAACTTTCAGGCCTACAAGTGAAATACAAAAGTGAGCTATGCATGAACAAGTTGAAAATTGCAAATTTATACTACTGTAAGTCAAGGGCAATAACTCTTACAAAACTGAAAAAAATCAACATGCAAAGTCCCAGGTTCATAGCTTCACAGTGATGTGAATCATTATTCCTGTAATTTAGTGATGCTGATTATTATTCCTGTAAAGTTGGTTGATTCTTACTCAAGCACTCAAGGAACAAATAACAACATAATGAAACCGTTTTTACTAAGTCAAGGGCAATAACTCTACAAATACTGATAAATCCACAAGCGAAACCCCCGGTGCAAAACTAAATACGCTGAGCAACCTTCCTGTAAGGTTTAATGACTCTATGTCAAATCCTTTTTGAGTTACATGCGACATAAGTTGAAAATTGAAAAAAAATCTAAGTCAAGGGCAATAACTCTAAAAATACAAAATAAATCCAGACGAAAATACCCAGGTGCACAACTACACATGCTGATCAAAATTCCTGTAAAGTTTCATGACTCTATGTCAAATCCTTTTTGAGTTACATGCGACATAAGTTGAAAATTGAAAAAAAAATCTAAGTCAAGGGCAATAACTCTAAAAAATACTAAATAAATCCAGACGAAAATACCCAGGTGCACAACTACACATGCTGATCAATATTCCTGTAAAGTTTCATGACTCTATGTCAAATCCTTTTTGAGTTACATGCGACATAAGTTGAAAATTGAAAAAAAATTCTAAGTCAAGGGCAATAACTCTAAAAATACAAAATAAATCCAGACGAAAATACCCAGGTGCACAACTACACATGCTGATCAACATTCCTGTAAAGGTTCATGACTCTAGGTCAAATACTTTTTGAGTTACATGCGACACAAGTTGAAAATTGCAAAATTTTACTAAGTCAAGGGCAATAACTCTAAAAATCATAAGAATATCCAGACGAAAATACCCAGGTGCACAACTACACATGCTGATCAACATTCCTGTAAAGTTTCATAACTCTCGGTCAAATACTTTTTGAGTTACGTGCGACACAAAAGAGAACGGACGGACGGACGGAAGGACGGACGGACAAGGGTAAATCTAAATGCCGGCCACCAAAGTGGGGGCACAAAAAAGATGTCAAGTAGTAATTCAAAGCACCAAAAACTTTTATCTAGATTTATACAGTTAACAAATGTAGCTGAAGTATACAACACTCACTCACTGTGTACAGCTGAAGTATACAACACTCACTGAGTACAGCTGAAGTATACAACACTCACTGTGTACAGCTGAAGTATACAACACTCACTGAGTACAGCTGAAGTATACAACACTCACTGTGTACAGCTGAAGTATACAACACTCACTGAGTACAGCTGAAGTATACAACATTCACTGAGTACAGCTGAAGTATACAACACTCACTGTGTACAGCTGAAGCATACAACACTCACTGAGTACAGCTGAAGTATACAACACTCACTGTGTACAGCAATCATTATATTTGACTACATGTATATTTAGAATTTATTTTCAGCTCCACTTAACTGCAGTAAATTGACTGTCTCTGTATTTCAAAAATATTTTAATTTCAAAAATCACTCAAATAATATAATCATATCATTATGATCACCAGTCTAGCTATCAACATACTTCTTTTCACCCTCACAATCATCACTATAATAAACATTAGCATCATCGTTTTTTTAGCTATCATTATTATGAGGAATAACACAGCATAATCATCGTTATTATCATCAACATCACAATAAGTGTAGTTAACTGCTCATTGGCTTAATATTTTACAATAACTAGAACCACTATCACCATTATGTTATACAGCAGCAAGATATAATCATCATAATCACAGTTATTGTCATGTAGGGAGAAAAAATGTGTAGCTTGACCTGTTACTCAAACAGGGACCCTTGGAATACTGGTCTGCAATTCACTTAATTATCTGGCATCTTTGACATTTCCCCCCCTTAGTATAGTGAATAGTATTGGGTGCCAAGTATCTCAGGGTGAAAAAATGTGCCTGACTTGTACTTAAATCAAGGACCATTCGAATACCATTAGCAGCTCTACTCGCCAAACTATTAATTATAGGTACATTTAACATTAGTAACTGTTCTATACCATGGCAATATCAACAAACTAAACTAAACAACCATCATCATTGTAATGTCAGCAGTAGCATGTCGATCATTATCAAACCACCATCATTACAATCAATATACTTCTGCACATTATCATCATCATCGTCATCATCATCATCAACAACGACAACGACAACAACAACAACAACAACGCAATCATTATCACAATCAAAATACTTCTGCTCAACATCACAATCATCAACATAATCATTATCATCACAATTAACATATTTCTGCTCAACATCACCATTATTACCAACATAATTAATTAAGGGCTGTGCAATATATCACAATATATTTGATATAACGCAATATTTTATTTGGCAATATTAAATTGCAATATGTTTTCAGATATCGCAATATATTGAAGCTATAAACTTTTAATAAAACATAAAATTCTATTATAGATAGAAATGTAGTCATCTCGTATAAGGTTGACTTCAAATGACATTTACATTGAGTTGTTAAAACTCCTTCATTATTTATTCCTTTTTAACACATTGTGAAATCTTTCTTTTAAGGGCCTCTCATCTTCTATTTATTCGGACATACTATTAAATGATAACATCAAGAATCTGTAGGTCTTACCCTTGATTTTCAAGCATTTTATATAGTTCACAATATATCACACTGTATTGCAATATGTCTGTAAGTGTCGCAATATATCGCAATATGATTTTTTTCTTTGTAATACCCACCTCTAAATTAATTCAAGATTTAACACATTTACCATCACTATTATGAGGAACAGGTGCAGCATGTTTTCTATCATCATCATTGTATTGCAAATCATCATCATTTTGCTACAATTTATCACCATCATATAATCACCGCAATCAACATACTTCCATTAATTATCATATATCAATTATTATCATCTCAATCAACATACTTCCATTAATTATCATATATCAATTATTATCATCGCAATCAACATACTTCCATTAATTATCATATATCAATTATTATCATCGCAATCAACATACTTCCATTAATTATCATATATCAATTATTATCATCGCAATCAACATACTTCCATTAATTATTTATATATCAATTATTATCATCGCAATCAGCATACTTCCATTAATTATCATATATCATCGTCATTATCAAAAACTTAAAATGCTCGTTTCCTGAAAAATGCTCACTTTGGACAAAAACATATGGAAGGCACTTGTCTCAAAAAATACCCTGCCCGGAAAAGGAAATTTGGCTATATCCTGCAATAGATCCCGGGGAATAAATCAGGAGTATATATAAGATTCATTCCGTTTTCTTTAGTTAATTATATACAATTTTTACTTCTTAATTACCGGGAATTTCACCCCGCCCCACATATTTACGAATTGTTCAACATATGGACGGCATTTTTCCTGAAAACAAAAAAAAAAACAAAAAAAAAAACACTCTCCATCCACTTATGCTTGATTCTTTTGTATAAACAAAATGGTGTTTGTCATTTATTTACAAGGCCATGCTAAACATGTTTTAGCGAAATCAAATGAGAATAATAATATCTGTCATATTTTGCGGTTCGGATCGGAATATCCGTCCCGAGGTGACCCGCCCATTGGGCGGTAACGAGGCTTGCCGAGTTACCGCCCATGGGCGGGTGACCGAGGGACGGATATTCCGATCCGAACCGCAAACATATAACAGATATTTTTTCTTGCATATTCTACCATATTCCATTTTATTTTAAATTCTTTATCTTTATTTTCAATGAAAATTTATATCATTACAACCGTAACTACTTTCATTCAACAGCGTATGAATTACAAAATCATTCATAACGGTAAAATGACGTCATCTTTATCGTACAGCACGCGACTCATCTGGAACCCCCCATGCCAGGCGAAATTTCCGGCATGGGTAAAACTAACGGAAACGCGAGTCTGATATGCAAGAAATATCTATCGCAACCACATCATATAGTATAGAATAATGTTTTTAAAGTTAAATACGATTCAAACATATGCTACTATCTTACTAGCAGAGATATGAAAAGACAAATACCTGTAACTCTTTACACACATGTACGGGATGTAGATAAAAATAGGCTTTAAAATATGTACACATCTAAAAAGGTTACTGACATTTGTTTTAAATGTTCAAATTCATAGGAACTCGGGAATAGGAACGCATATTGCGGCGCATTATTTTGATCCGTTATCGGCTTCACATAATGTTTGTCCGACCTTTAAATATCTTTTCGTAATAATATGCCCCGATCACATATTCACGGATAACGCCACGGAAGAGCTACGGTCTAATCGTTCACGGATTACTGCGGAAATGTGACATTCCGTAGCCGCTACGGTTCCAGTACGGAAACACAACGGTATGAGTATGGAGTAGGAGAGAAACGGATTGTTACGGCCCGACACGGTTTGATACGGAGCGATACGAATCAGGACGGACGCACTACGGTTACGCTACGGTATAAGCACGGGTTAGTACAAATAATACATAGTACGGTCTGATACGGAGAAGAACGAATCGCCACGGATCTATACGGACCTATTATATCAGTCCACAACCTCTTGCATGCTCATTTTCAACATGCCTAAAAAACCATCTAGAAAACGAATTGCAGAGTTCAACGATTCTGGCGGAGAGGATTCGGCCTCACTGCGACCGACCCCCGAGACATATCAGGTCCGATTCTAGTCAAGTTCCTGTATCAGCAACAAGTTCGGCCATGAGAGCCGCATACTGGCCATTGAGGGGTCTTCGTAAAAGCTAATCTCTAGTCCACCATCTCCTCTGTCTTCTCTTACCTGATTAAATATGTACTAGTTATCATTTATGAAAAATGTTGATCAATACTGCTTCGCTTTTGATTTAGAATTTGGCTGTTATTTTCACAATACGTGATAGGTAGTATTTATACCCTTAAAAAGGTAAAGAGTACTTAATTTATCCGTACTTAACAGTGGTGGACCGTACCATTCCGTACCGTTTCGTTTTGCAACGTAATAAACCGTATAAGATCGTGATAATCACTGCCTCTCCGAAGTACAAGGTATTATGATCGTGGCTTTCCGTATTCATCCGTATTAAAACCGTAGCTTATACGTAGGGTAACCGTACAAATACGTAGTTCTCCGTATCAAACCGTGGAAATCGTTAACAAGTTTGGGTCTACGAATCAGTACGGACTAGTACGGTTTTCGTACGGACCAGTACGTATCAGTACGGTTTGATACGGACTACGGTTGATTTTTCCGTAGTTTTGTGCATGTTCAAAAATTGTCAAGAATCGCTACGGATATACAATGGCTACTACGATTGATTACGGTTACAATACGGAGAGCTACTGACCAATACGGGTAGCTACGGACGATGCCGGAATGAATAACGGCCGTTGCTCTTCCGTATTCCTTGAATATGTGATACAGGCTACAGTTCAAATATAAGAATAATAATCTATATACAAATTAAGAGCGTTAGCCTCTGCGTTTTTATATGAAGTATTACCGGCTTATAGTTCACTCCGCACCTTTTTTGTCGATCCATTTCATATTTCTGACACCGCGCTTTGACAGCCCATAAAATTTAGACCGACGATGTAAACGTGTGACAATTGGCATATACCCGCTAATACCTAAACGGACGCTTACGTTTTAATGTTTTAATGAGAACGGCCTAACATGTATAATTATACTACACTCAGGGACATAACATGGACTTAAAATGGGCATATTACCATTTCTACCATATTGGTATATCTGGATAAATCTGATTACATTTTATTATTCTGAGATTTTGCTTTGATTTACTCACCTTTTTGTCGGTCTAACCAAAAGAAACAATTTATAAACCAACAAATTCTGACCTAGGGGACCAAATAAAACTAGAGCTACCACTGTCATGGCTTGAATACCCCCGAATACCACTTTGTCAAAATCAACAATGGCCATTTAGAGCTCAAGGACAACCTCCCTGCCAAATCTGCGGTTACTAAGCCAGTGCATTGCTAAGTTATGTATTCTACATGCTTCAAATGTGAAAATGTCAAAATCAATACACTGTGGACAGGTATTCTTAAGCATTTGAGCAGACAAACTTATTATAGTAAAAATCACTGTGACCTTGACCTTTGACACAGCCAACTAAAAATCAATAGGGGCCATCTACTTGTCATAAACAACCTCAATACCAAATATGAAGACTGTTGACCAAAGCATTCTTAAGCAATTGAAGGGATAAGCTTTTTTTTAGTAAAGGTCCCTGTGACCTTAACCTTTGACCTAGTGACCTCAAAATCAATAGGGGTCACCTAATAGTCACGATCAACCTTCATGCCAAATATGAAGACTGTGGGTCAAAGGAATCTTAAGTTAACAAGCTTTTTATAGTCAATGCCCCTGTGACCTTGACCTTTGACCCAGTGACCTCAAAATCAATAGGGGTCATCTACTAGTCATGACTAACCTCAATACCAAATCTGAAGACTGTGGAACAAAAGTTTCTTAAGTTATCGGGCGGTCAAACTTTTTGAAGTCAAAGTCCCTGTGACCCTGACCTTTGACCCAGTGACCTCAAAATCAAAAGAAGTCATCTACTAATCATGACTAACCTCCATGCCAAATATGAAGACTGTGGGTCAAAGGTTTCTTAAGTTATTGGGCAGACAAACTTTTTGAAGTCAAAGTCCCTGTAACCTTGACCTTTGACCCGGTGACCTCAAAATCATTAGGGTCATCTACTAATCATGACTAACCTCCATGCCAAATATGAAGACGGTGGGTCAAAGGAAAAACCGAGGGACGGCCCGACGTCCGGACGGCCGGACAGACGGACAAGCTGATTCCAGTATACCCCATTTCAACTTCGTTGTGCGGGGGTATAAAATACAGGAATGAAAGGCGATAGTAAATCGGACTTCTTTGAATTTAAATCAATAATGTTTATCAGAACAACTCAGTAACGTGTGTGACCACCGAAACTGGCAATGTACGCTCGAATTCTCCTCCTCATGGAGTGAACGTTAGGCAGGGTCCGCAATTCCACCTGCAATGCGTTGACTATCTGGTGATTTGTCCCCACATTCCGCCCAAGGTCAACTCAGGTATGTTCAATGGGATTCATATCCGGGGAGACAGCGGGCCCGGGTAAGACGTTAACGTGGTTGCGAACTAGAAAATTGGCTGTTAAACGGGCAGTGTGTGGTCTTGCATTGTCTTGCTGGAAAGTTAACTCATGACCATAAGCCTGCATGAATGGTAAAAGAGTGTTTGCCAGAAAATGCATATACATGTATCCCTGCGCTGTAAGGTTGTCGCCACAATCACAAGCTCTGTCTTTCGGTCCCCAATGAACCCTCCCAATACCATCACACTTCCCCCACCAAACCTATCCCTTTCCCGGATTCAACATTGTGCGAAAACGTTCATTTCTGCGACGATAGATTCGCACAATGAAAATAACCCGACCCCACTGGTTTCGTGTCCATGGCGACCCTATGACAGGGTCTCAGTATCTTACCAGTATATGCTCTGCGGGCACAAATTGGAATGTTGGATTACATAAGGCGATTTCGGACACGTAGCTGCCGAGCAGTAGCCGTAGCAGGCAAAAATCGGTTGCGAAGGTGATTAAGCCTGATGACGTGGCCGTCCCATGGTGACGTAACTCGAGACGTGACACGAGCTGCACCAGATCTCGGACGATCATGAACGGATCAAGTATTACCGAACCGTATATTAAGATTTTGAATTGTTTGCATAGAGCAGCCAAATCCATAACCCTAGCATCCCGTTGATTTTCAGAGAGCCGTGTAACACCGCACTTTGGGGTCAAACGCACTTTGGGGTTCGGCCCCAAAGTGCGTTACGTACTTTGGGGTCCGACCCCAGAGTGTGTTACGCACTTTGGGATCCAATTTCGACCCCAAAGTGCGTTAAACATTTACATATGCATTTTTTAACATCAGGCAAACGACCGCACTTTGGGGTCATAGAAAATTAATGTTCATTCTGTTTTAAATAATATATTGAGTCAAAGCCAATGGTAAACAAAAAATCAAGGTATTAAATAGACACAAACATGTGCCCTGAATTATAGAAGAATAAATAGGGATTTAATGGTCTTGATTAGTAAGTGAAGAACTTTCACCAAATAAATCACCAAATAAAGAATTTGTATCAATTATTAAGCTTAAAATATTTTTTCTCAAATTTTCCATTTATTTTAAAAGAATGTACACCTTTCATTAACTCCCTTGTTTTTAGCTAAATGCATTATTTCCCCGTTTTTTATTTTTAGTTTTATTATTTTTATTTTCCACATTTTATAGAAATATGATAGTCTTAGCATAGACAAAGGTATAAATTCTGGGAAATCTTAGTAAGACATTTCAGTAAAAAATGTGCCTGATAATATGTTGAAAGAGCTATTTATTTAGCTAAATGTGACAAATAAGAAACTTGACTAGGTGTAGATCCGGCTTTAAGTAGTACTCCGTACAGTATCAACTATTTAAGTAGTCGCACATTAAGAGCGGAGCTTCAGAATAATGTAAAATTCTCACTGGGGGTATGGGTATCGATCACCCTGAGGGTTAAAAATAACGTTTTAAAGGCCCATTATGCTTTTATTTGTTTTTCTTAAAAGCTTTTTTATTTTGGTGTTCTTCTTTATTATCAAAAAAATACACATTGGCCAATTACCTGAACCATCTTTTTCATCTGTTGCTTTTTGGCAAGGATGAGTACAGTTATAGTGAAAGTATTTTATATGGAAGTCAAATACTACAGTGTTTTGACTTCTTTTATGACAAATAATTTCGCATTTATCGCTACTTTATTCAGGTAACAAGCATCTTACATTTCTCTGATACCATTATTTTAACATTATAAAATTCATGTTTGCTCTTTCTAAAGAAGTATGTAAGGTTTCCCATAAAAAAGCCTCTGGCGAACGGTTGTTACGGAGCTTACAGAAACCCTTAAGTTTGTTGATAAGCTTTATAATTTATTTGTAAAAATCACTATTTATAGTCCGATCGAAAAACTTGATGTTTCACCAGAACACTGCAATAGAGTATATTTATAGTTCTTTGGAAAAAATATTAACTGCATTTTTAAACATATTTAAAATGGGGCTCAATATGGCACCAAAAGTTATCAAGTAAATGACCGACAGAACGGGATATTTTTCGCAGCATCTTTTGAGTATTTTGAACGTTGGCATAAAAGTATCATTTGTATTTTTTTATACTTTTGTTTTTGTTTTTCGTACATATTATTTGTTTGTTTGTCGTACATATTTCTTTTTTAGTTTTGAATACATACTTTCTTTTAGTTTTGCATACATATTTTATTTTAGTTTTTTTTGTAATATTTTATTTTAGTTTTTTTGTACATATTTTTACATGACGCCATTTGCAAAGTAGAGGTTTGGATAATTACACCATTTGTAAAACACCATTTTCAAACACTTCGCCATCTGTAAATTACAGTGCCCCATTTGCAAATACCAACATTTTCATTTTTGGAGGTATAAAAAAAAAACAACAACACTTTTTAGTATATATATATAGTCCGCGGTAACCCAAAGAAAGGTTTTGCATATGGTCTCGATGTGGTTAACATTTTGTCACAAGATGCCTTAAAATCCTTCATGGGGTTTCGGAGATAAGGAGCGGACATGAAACCCAAGTCTTTATCCTTTGACCTGTAGGTGTGACCCCGACCTTGAGCCGGCACACCTGGCATATAAGTTTTGTGCTAAGTTTGACCTAAGTTTCATAATTCTCAATTTTCAGGGGGTGGGGTTGAGTGGAATAATAACTGATCACCAATCAACAGCCCTTTCCAAATAGACACTAATATAATAGTATATGATAATAAAAAACAATAATTATATAAAATACATATAATATAAAAAATGGGCCGAAAAGGGTCGGCCGAAACCAGACTTGCCCGGCCGAAAACGACTGGGCCGATTCCAAAAATGGGCCGAAATGTGACCAAACCACTGTGCTAGTTTTATACTCAACTATGGGCTGTTATGAGATTTGAAGGCTGTTTTGATTGGCTAAAATATGTATGAAAAACAAAAATAAAATATGTACGAAAAACAAAAATAAAATATGAATGCAAAACTAAAAAAATATGTATGCAAAACTGAAAAAAAGTATGTATGCAAAACTAAAATAAAATATGTATACAAAACTAAAAACAAAAAAATGCAAATGTCACTTTTATGCCACCGTAATTTTGTTATATGAACACATTTTTTTTTAGATATTTCAAGTGGTAAAATTAATGAAACTTTTTATCACTTAAGCATCATAAAGTATTGACCGCCATCTTGAACTCCACCTCAAATATTCCAATGTCGCAGATAAAAAATAAGTCAGTACTCAGTATTTAAGCAGAACTCAGATGACACCTTTAGACATCTTGAACCCAAAGTGCGTTGATATGTAGCATATTAACGCACTTTGGGGTCAATTTCTCGATTTTGACCCCAAAGTGCGTTGGACCCCAAAGTGCGGTGCGAAGTTTAACGCACTTTGGGGTCGGACCCCAAAGTGCGTTTGACCCCAAAGTGCGGTGTTACAGAGCCGTGGTATGGTAAAGTTTCTTTGTAAGAAGTTCTAGTCAATATGACATGAGATAATTTCAGCCATGCTCTGTGTAAAAGAAACGGAAATCGGCGTTTAAGTCGCCCGTGCATGATACAACTGCACGAGATTATCGGGTTTGTGTAGTGTATCGACAGGTCAATAAAACAAGAGCTGTCGGAAGGACAGCACGCTCGACTATTCTAAGTGCTTGATAGTAAAAGAGCCTTGATAATGTTAAATTTTTTAAGTTCACAAAAGGGCTAATTTTTTTTATAAATTCATGTTATAGGCCTTAGAGAGAGTCTAATTATACAGTATTGGCTTGACTATTCGGAAGGTAATGTCACAAGGGTGTTTTATTGAATATAATAATACTAATTACCTATGTAAAAATAAATTTGACAGACAAGGTACAAAGGCTTGTTATTAAGATGTTTTATCAAGAAATCACTGCTTTATTATTATGAATGCATAAAATTGTCCCAAAAAAGGCACAAAGTGACAAACCCTTCAGTAGTTATTGAGATAACAGCTTACAAACAAAACTTTACCATGAATTTCTAAGTTGAAAAAGGGGAGAAAAATCAGCCTAAATGCAAGATAGAATTATGGATCTTTGTCAGTGACCTACAATTATAACCCTAAATGCATATGTGAAGTTTTAAATAAATATCTTTAATAGTTATTGAGATATGTAAAACTTGCATGTAAACATTAACCAAGAGACTAAGTAGAAAAGGGGATATGAATCAACCTTAATGCAAGATAGAGTTATGGAACTTGGTCAGTGACATACAATTATGACCCTCCAATTATGACCCTAAGTGCATGTGTAAAGTTTCAAGTAAATATCTTTGAATACCTTTAACCTTAAACCAAAATTACTAAGTTTCAAAGGGGCAAATAATTCTGCAAATATTGCAGGCAGAGTTATGCAATTTTTGCACACTGATGTACATTGTTACAACAAAAAAGTATTTTAAATTCCAATTGAATATCTCAAGCAATAATTGAGATATTTGACTTTACAAAAAAACTTTAACAAAAAAGTTCCAAAGGAGCATAATTCTGTCAATATTGTAGGCAGAGTTATCCCACTTGTCAATCTGATGTACCTTGTTACTTTAAATAAGTATTGTAAGTTTAAATTGAATATCTCAAGCAATAATTGAGATATTTGACTTTACAAAAAACTTTAACCAAAATTTCTAAGTTAAAAAGGGGCATAATTCTGTAAATATTGTAGGCAGAGTTATCCCACTTGTCAATCTGATGTACCTTGTTACATTAATAAGTATTGTAAGTTTAAATTGAATATCTCAAGCAATAATTGAGATATTTGACTTTACAAAAAACTTTAACCAAAATTTCTAAGTTAAAAAGGGGCATAATTCTGTCAATATTGTAGGCAGAGTTATCAAACTTGTCAATCTGATGTACCTTGTTACTATAAATAAGTATTGTAAGTTTCAATTGAATATCTCAAGCAATAATTGAGATATTTGACTTTACAAAAAACTTTAACCAAAATTTCTAAGTTAAAAAGGGGCATAATTCTGTCAATATTGTAGGCAGAGTTATCAAACTTGTCAATCTGATGTACCTTGTTACTATAAATAAGTATTGTAAGTTTCAATTGAATATCTCAAGTAATAATTGAGATATTTGACTTTACAAAAAACTTTAACCAACGCAGACGCCGACGCGGACGCCGACGCCGACGCCGACGCCGGGGCGACTACAATAGCTCTCATATTCTTCGAATAGTCGAGCTAATAAATGAGGTAGGTATAGGATATCGACCGAGTACGAGGTCTTTCTGTAGGAAAGATCTGGTCACGAATTTCATGTGACACCGAGAGCGCGTAGCGCTCGAGGTGTTTCATGAAATTCGTGACCAGGTCTTTCCTAAACAGAAAGATCGATGTACGAGGCCGATATCCAACTTACACACCGTCAACTATTGCCTTGAGCAATGGCTGATCCGAAACATTTGATGTAATGCACAAAGATTATTTTTTAACGCAGCGCATAAACAGGTAGGCTTTTTTTATTTTATTAATTTATGGATACTATTTTGTGTGTACAAAGTTGCGCGTAAGTTTTTGTTTATTTAAACACAATGGAATATCGACAAAAGGCGATGATTTTTTGTAACAAACAATTCAACAATTAAATATTTTAACATTTTAAAAACAGGGGAGAGGGGGGGGGGGAGCGGAAATGTCCGCCCTTTACAAAGATGAAAGGGGGTAAATGTCCCCCACTGCATAAAGGTGGCAAATTTCCGAGAAGCAACTGTCTGAGGGGCAAATGTCCGGATACCCAGCAGACCACGAAAGACTTACATATGTACATTGAATATTGTTGGCAAGTGTAAGATACATGCTCCGAAATAGTATTTTATATAGCAGATATTATAAAGTGTTCTAGAATAAAATATGATCGCTCATCATATAAAATGTTATGCTAAATCACTTATAACTTTATTAACATTTCTTTTTTTAAGGATTTTTTTTAAATACTATCCGAATAATACATTTCTATCTTTTCTATCGATATTTGAAATAGTAATGGAAGATGTGCCCTTTGTAGACCAATCCACTTTAAGTACTTTTATATGCATGTCACTATAAGCAAGTTTTAGATTATATCTTTAACGTTGTTGTTTTGCATTCTTTGAAACTAAGCCCTAGATTCGAAGGCTTTCAGGGGAAATCAGTTTTGAATTTTCACCTGTTGAATAGTATGACATCGTAATAAGTATTTAAATGTGTCCTAACTTTTGAAACTTTTGCTATCCATTTATTTTATTCTAAGATTTAATATAAGAATGTTGGAATAATTGCTAAGTGCATTCAATTAACATTAACTTGTGTAAAAAATAATGTATGTGTAAAAAATAATGTATCCAGATTTTGTAAGGAAAATCATATACATTTACTTTCATTTTCAATTTTTGATTATATTTCATGTTTTCCTTTTCTACGCATAGGCAGGTCTATTTTTTCACGTGTTTTTCATGACCGGGTCTGTCTGACTAGAATAGACCTGTGCACGTGCAAAAGATAGACCTCATAACGGACTTTCTTTTGTTTAAACAGGTCTATCCGAAAAATATAGACCTGTCACAAACAATAGAGGAGGTGTGTAAGTATAGGATATCGACCGAGTACGAGGTCTTTCTGTTTAGGAAAGACCTGGTCACGAATTTCATGAAATTCGTGACCAGGTCCTTCCTAAACAGAAAGATCGATGTACGAGGCCGATATCCAACTTACACACCGTTAAACTATATTGGCTTGAGCAATCGCTGATCCGAAGCATTTGATGAAATGCACAAATATTATTTTTAACACAACGCATATACAGGTAAGCTTTTATCAACGTTCTGCTTAAATACAATATATATTTTGCAATTAAATTTGCTTTCCCTTTAAAATAAAAACAAAACAAGAACGTGTTTGTTAACACAAATGCCCCCGGCTCCGATTCTTGTCAGTAGCAATATTTTAAAAAATGTTTACCCATTCACTCAGTTATGGACAGAAACATTGCCAAAAAATTGTAAACACAAGTTATATAGCTTGACAGAGTCATGGCATTTTGTAATTGTGAAATATATAAGTTGCCAAGTCATTGCTATGACTTGTGAAGTGATAAATATTCAACTTTATCAAATATATATAAATGGAAGAAATCTATACTTGGCACCCTTGACCTTGACCCACTGACACCTATAGAATATCATGCAAGTTATCTTCATACCAAATATGAAAAACACCTGTCAATAAATAAAGGCTGTATGGGCAAAAATGTTAAAATCTATTTTGAGCATTGATGACCTTGATCAAACTGACCCCTAACTCCATCCAAAGTAAGAATACCATGCAAGTTATCTTCCTATCAAATATGAAATACACCTGTCAATAAATAAAGCCTGTATGGGCAAAAGTGTAAAAATCTATTTTTAGCACAGGTGACCTTGACCCACTGATCCCCACCCCAATCAAAAGGATGAATACCATGCAAGTTATCTTCCTACCAAATATGAAATATATCTGTCAATATATAAAGGCTGTATGAGCACTGGTGACCTTGACCCAACTGACCACTAACTCCATCAAATTTTATGTTCCTATCAATTATAAATGACATCTGTCTATAGAATATGGTTAATACACCTTTTAAAAATGTAAAAATCTATTTTTAACATTGGTGACCTTGACATTGCTGATATTGACCTTGACGCACATGACCCCTTACTATACCCAAAGAAGGAGGACCTCCCTTGGCATGTTTGTATTAAACATGAAAGACATCAACCAAAAAATAAAGGCTGTATGAGCAAAAATGTTTAAATTTATTTTCTAAAAGTGACCTTGACCTTGACCCTAGAGACCACTTACTCCACAAAAAATTAGAGGACCAATAAAGGTATCCACCTACCAAATATGCAAGATATCATTAAAGAAATTAAGCAATTAAGAGAAATTTACGATAAATCCAACTTGCCGGAATAGGTTAACCAGACAAGGCCATATTTTCAAAGTGAAAAAAGGAAAATAACTGGGAAAAATGGATGACACAGTTATATAACTTGGCAATATCATGTACTTTGTATTGATAAGTAAGTGTGGAAATTATGAAGCCATAAGTATAGATAGAACTTAAGATATTTCCAACTTGCCATTTTAGGTTAAGCATTATTCATTTTCTAAGTGCTGAAAAGGGCAATAACTTGGTAAATATGGAAGCCATAGTTATGTAACTTGACCAGATCATGTACTTTGTATTGATTAGTAAGTGTGTAAACTAAGAAGCCATTGGTACAGGTAGAACTTAAGAAAAATCCAACTTGCCGTTCTAGAATAACCTCGTACGGACAGACGGACGGACGGTTCAATTACTATATGCCAAGGGGCATAAAAATTTAAATGTGCAATTTGTCAATAATAAAGTGAATAGATCTGTAATAGAAGGTATGTTAAAGAATGAATAATTATGTTGATAGTATTTTGTATCAGACAATGCAGATTGTAGGACATTTGCCCAAGAGCAGTTGGCCCCCGGACGTTTGCTCCCTTTTTTGCCGTTGTGACTTGTCACTTGTCATCTCGTGTATAGATTTATTTTGTATGCCAATGGAAACATTTTAGTTTTATTTATTTATGAATGCTATTTTGACTTTCACAAATTTGCGCGAGAGTTTTTGTGTATTTAAGCACAATGAAATTTCGACAATAGGCAATGAATTGTGGTAGCACACAATTCAACAATAAATATTTCTAGAACAGGGAGGTGGGGGGGGGGGCAAATGTCCGCACCTTCCAAAGATATGAGGGGGCAAATGACCGCCACTGCTAAAAGGGAGCAAACTTTCGAGGGGGCAACTGCCCGAAGGGCAATGTCTGGATACCCAGCAGACCACGAAAGACTTACATATGTATATTGTTGGCAAGTGTGAGATACTTGAACCGAAACTATATTTTATATAGCAGATTATAAAATGTTCTAGAATAAAATATGAAATCACTTATAACTTTATTTACATTTTAAAATCGTTATCGTTTGCTGTGATTTCTGCTATATAGTTTAATAGATATTGACAGAATTACTATTACTTTAAAAATGACGCGATTAAATAAATGTTAAATGTGTCCTAACTTTGATATGCTATCCATTATTTTTATTGAAAGATTTAATATAGGGATGCTGGAATGATTGCTTAGTTAAAAAGGTTTTAATATTTGATTCCATTTTATGTTTTCTTTGTTTGCGCATAGACAGGTCTATTTTTTCACGTGTATTTCATGACCGGGTCTGTCTGACTAGAACAGACCTGTGCACGTGCAAAAGATAGACCTCATAACAGACTTTCTTTTGTTTAAACAGGTCTATCCCTGTCACAAACAATAGAGGAGGTGTGTAAACATGTACATTGATCGGCAATCACGGCAAAGAAAAAATCGTGCACTTCTATTCGGCCCGATGTTTATTTCCGGTGGCTGACCATGATTTTCACGTGCACCTCGTGTATGTTTACCACGTGGTGAAATCGGTCACATTTTACACAGTTACAGGTGCTAGTCGATAGACAATCACAATTTTAGAGATTTTCTGTTTAAACATGCCAATGCTAAATTCTGAAGAGAAAGCTCGCGTTTTGGCCATGCTCGAATGCGGGCGAACGCAAGAACAAGTCGCCAGACGTTTAAACGTCTCGCGCTCGAGGATTCGGCGTCTTGTTCGACGTGTTAGAGTTACGGGAACGTTTGCCAATCGGCCACGTTCAGGAAGACCTCGTGTGACGTCTGTCAGACAAGATAATTTCATACGTCAACGTCATTTGCGTGACAGGTTTGTGACGGCGGAATCGACAACCCGTGTAGTAGTCGGTAAACGTGGTCGCCCAATAAGTCCATATACGGTTTGAAGAATACTGTGGGAACGCGGGATTACCTGCCGTAGACCCTACCGTGGTTTTGTTCTAACTTTACGCCAAGTTATTATATTTGGCGTGACTTACATTAGATGTAATCAGTATCATGTAAACGCTTGAATTAATTTAAGAAAAAAAATATTACTCATCATGCGCGCGCATTACCTCTGTAATCGGAATTGCGAATTAGCCTTCTTACGCTTAATGGGAAATATTATGTATTTTAAGGAATGAATCAAACAGATAATTCAAATACAGTCCATCTTGACATTCCATAAAGAACACATCTAACTGTCTGTAAATTATTTTAGTTCCATTTACAAAATTTAGCGGAATGAATGGAAAGCGATAATTCATATTCAGTTAATATCTATTCCGTTTAGAACATAGCATATTGTATATTATTTGCTTCCATTTGTGATATTTTACGGAATGAATGCAAAACGATATGTCCCCAATTGAGTTCATTCCGTAAAGATCACATCAAATGGTTGATCAAAAATGTTCCATTTCTAATATTTTATGGAAAATGATCATTCAAATTTAGTTCATTCCGTAAATACTACGTCCGAGTGCAAATAAATTTTTAATTAAATATTTAATTTTACGGAATGAAAGCAAAACGATACTTAAAATTCAATTCATTCCGTAAAGATCGCCATAAATTGTTAATAAATTTAATTAAATATTAAACTTTACGGAATGAATGCAAAACGATACTTAAAAAGTAAGAATTCAGTTCATTCCGTAAAGATCGCCATAGTTTGTTAATAAATTTTAATTAAATATTAAACTTTACGGAATGAATGCAAAACGATACTTAAAATCCAGTTCATTCCGTAAAGATCGCCATAGATTGTTAATAAATTAATAAAATATTAAACTTTACGGAATGAATGCAAAACGATACTTAAAATTCAATTCATTCCGTAAAGATCGCCATATATTGTAAACGAATTTAAGATCAATATATACATGTACAATTTAACGGAACTAATGCAAAACTATAAGATCCCAATTCAGTTCATTCCGTAAATATAACAACAATTTTATAATCAATTTGCTATATTTGATATTTCACGGAATGAATGCAAAGTGATAATCTAAATTCAGTTCATTCCGTAAAGATTACATAATGTAAGGCAAAAGAAACGATGGAATATTTTATATCGCGACTGTATATATATAATCCGGTCTTCGTCCCCGGGGACGTTGCCCACAGCACTTTCAAGTAATGAAAATTACTATAAAAACATATATAGTTTCAAAAAGTCAATAGATACTTCCCCCAAAACAAACCAAGCCCCATTTTATAAATAAAGAGACCCCCCAAGAAAACCCTCTTCCCGGGAAAACTTCCCTTTACGAGGCAAAAGAAATGATGGAATATTTCATATCGCGACCGTATATATATAATCCGGTCTTCGTCCCCGGGGACGTTGCCCACAGCATTTAAAATGTTATAATATATAAGTTTATAACACGTATCGAAAATGTTTTAAGATGTTTTATTAAAATTTCATATGAAATGGAGACATGTTTTATAGTTTTGACAGCGAGAATGCGCACGCATAGTAAGAAATAAACATATTTTCAAGCGTTTACATGATACCGATGTAATCTGTCATTGAAGTCGCTCTAACAATAAAAAATATTTAAGAAAAAACTTATCGTCCCCTGGGTAACGATGACCGGATTATGCCGATTTTTAAATTAGCAGATTATATTAAATTGAGATTAATTAATTAAAGACCATCCAATCGCATAATATGAAAAGATATTCAAAGGTCGGACAAACAATATGTAAAGCCGGTACGGATTCATATTTATGCGCCGCAATTTGCGGTCCTGTTCCAGAGTTCCTATGATTTATACTCTGGGGCTACGCCTATTCGTACAAATAAGATAGCCTGCTATTTCTAACAGGATAGGAAACCTGAGGCGAAAACTGTGGTCCCATTCTCGAGTTCCTATGGTTCAAATTATAACCTGTTATAGAAATAAATAAAAATAATAAAATCTTACCCTACAGTCTACGCTTAAATATATTCCATAAAACCGGATCCTGTTCAAAACTGGGTTATGGTAAAATCCAAAAAATCCTTATGAAAACAGGAAATGTCCATTTTGTACACACATTTACATTAGTGATGTTTTTAACACGGCCCGACATCTTTAAGCTTAATGGCCGAAAAAGTCTTATTTATTAAATCAACTTACTAAGTCAGCCCAGTTATAAAATTAAAGGCGCCACAGCTCTAAACTTTTTCAACGAATTATATTATTTTATCGCCTTACTTTACTTTACATTAACTAGTTTAACAGTTTGCTAGGCTAAAATCACGTGCATCACGGGCTTTCGCCGCAAACCTTGATAACTATATTACATGTATATTATCGAATAAAACGTGGCGTGTTCTTCGGTAAATACAAGAAAAGCATTGATGCAAAACATGCAAAGGCATGCAAGAAAAAAATAAATGCAGCAAGTGACGATGAACTAGTAGACATCTGATGGCAGATATTTTCTTATAAACCTTTCAAATGTATATAAAGTTAGTTCCCTATTTCTTATTCCTTTTTCGAATAAAGAATAAGGAATCAGTTCCTTACTGGTCGGAGAGATAACTCCGACGCATAGATAACCCCGACACTTGAGAAATAAAATTTTTATAACTTTGTTTTTTAACAAAAAAGCACATGGTCACCAAGTAGTATAGGAGCAGGGCAGAATGTGATGATTTTTTGTAAGTTGGTAAACTTTTTAATATTTTTCAATTAACCGAAACTTTTCCACGCCCGGCAAACTGTCGCTCCACTTCATATTAGACTTTTGCAGCTTACTCCGATGCGGACAGCGGACGATGGACTACTGATCATTTTCAGGGGTTTTCTCAAAATAATAAAACTGTATATAATTTAAAGTTAAAGGGTAAGTAAATGATAATAAACCATCCAGTTTCAAATTTATGTTAATAGTTCAAACCAATTTCAAACAAGTCCGGCACATATCATTACAGTGGTACTTAACAATTTTCTTGAATGTCTCCACACCGAGCTTATAGCACGGTAAGACTTGAGATTGGAAATTGCATGTTCCACAGTCACCCTGTATGATCTTACATACCTATTATATACCGTGTATATTAAAAAAAGAATTTTACAAACCCAGAACAAGTGAATTAGTGAAAATGATTAATGTTCATTAAAATGGAAATTATGTTTCGGCTATAGAAATAATAAAACTCCTGACAAATAGATGCGATAAAATATCCTAATATACAGTTTTATACGAATACAATATTAGACTATAAAATAGTGACTGCTGTAAAAAATTTAAATCAATGAATATGTTTTAATTTTATAGTCTAATATTGTATTCTTATAAAACTGTATATTAGGATATTTTATCGCGTCTATTTGTCAGGAGTTTTATTTCGTTAAAATACAATTCCCTTTGTAGCGATTGACCAACAACCCGGACCTGCTCGAGACCGGCAACCGTTGCTGCCTCTCCGAGACGGCAACCGTGGCTGCCGCTCCAAAACAGCAACAGTGGCTGCCGCTCCAAGACTGGCAACCGTGGCTGCCGCTCCAAGACCGACAGCCATCGCTGCCGTACCAGACCGGTAACCGTGCCTCCCTCTCAAAGACCGGCAACCGTGACTGCCTCTCCAAGACCGGTAACCGTGGCTGCCTCTCCAAGACCGGCAACCGTGGCTGCCGCTCCAAAACCGGCAACTGTGGCTGCCGCTCCAAGACCGACAACCATCGCTGCCATATCAGACCGGTAACCGTGCCTCCCTCTCCAAGACCGGCAACCGTGACTGCCGCTCCAAGACCGGCAAACGTGGATCAACATACCGGAGAGAACAACAAGGGCATGGGTAGAAAAAGGCTACCAGCAGCACTGATCAGAGAAAACCAGCTGGCATACAACAAGTTCATCACAAAGAAAGTTCGGAGTCAGCTCGGATGATGAATGAAACAAATAAAAAATATATAAGTGCACCATGTCAAGTACATTATGACAATAAAATGTCATATAAATAATAACGTGTTTTTGTCTTTATCACCAGAAATATTTGAACTCCCGATACGCCCAGGTATAGATGAGAAAGGTAAATGTTCTGAATTTTGACTCTTCTCAGTTTACAGCCATTTTGAGAAATTCCCCGCAACATTTGTTCGTTATCAGATGTCCACTGTCCGCGTCAGAGTAAGCTGCAAAAGTCTAATTGTGGTGTACGGTAAAACGAGCGAACGACATTTCCGAGATAGAGCGGAAGGCCGATTTAAACGCCTAATTGTAAGTATTGTTAATGTTTTTGTCTTGTTATTCATTTAAGTTGTATTTTTTCGAAAAACGGAAAATGTAGTTCCGTGTAGGATTGATTTAGGCTTCCAATGATCTAAGCTGTTACAAAAAGAAAATTATATTAAGCCCGGGAGAACTTTTCTCCCTGACGAAGCGAACGACGATTTGTAGAGTATTGAACTTCCCAACCATCGAAATGCCATTCCCTTCGGATTTCTTGAAAAAGTGTATTAGTAAATTATCAACCCGTAATAAGAACTTGTCCTTCGTGCAAAATTAAATTACTCCTGAAGGATTTCTTAAATTTGTAAATCGATATTTTTCTAAAGTAGTGGAGCGAAACAGCAAGAGATGGAGCAAAAGGTTCGATGTTGAGCGCAAGGCGATATTAATTTAACGTATTGAGAGGAGCGTAGTCTATGATTTTTTATATAAAAAAGCTATAGAAGTTAAAATAAACATGATCAAGTGTTGAGACCGAGATAAATATACCTTTTAAAGACAACTAATAAAGTGTGATATCCTTTCAACGACTATAGCGTAATAAATGTAATCGTGGAGGTGTCACCTATGGCTGCCGTGTAGATTCCATTATTTATGTTCGAAATTTGGATGAGGCCCGACCATTGAATCATACACATGTATGCATGGCATAATACAGGATGCCACTTATTCGAGGTCAATCACGATTCTTCACACGGTTATGTACATTTAAAAACGTGTGTCCGTGCAAATTCGACAAAATCGAATATTTTCAGTTCTACCGCGAACAAATGTTTCCGAGCAGGTACGTGTAACGCGATTGTTCCCGCCAAAATGTTATGTTTTTCGAAAAGTTAGATATTCAAGGTGCAGAACAGAAACAAAATTATGCAATGCATGGAACACATTAAAATAATGGATCACTTCCACCGAGTTCAGTTCACAATGACTTTCTGTAATTAATAGCCCTAACGTACCTGATCAGAGTAAACACAAATAAGCCACGTTTTCATGAAATTTTCATGAACGCGGGAACAATCGCGTTACACGTACCTGCTCGGAAACATTTGTTCGCGGTAGAACTGAAAACATTCGATTTTGTCGAATTTGCACGTGAAGTTGGCGGCCCAGCGGCCTGGCGGCCACAAATTTTAATGTTGTAAAAATGTTTTTTTAACAATAAAACGGCATTTAATGAAGTTTTAAAGATAATTATTGTTATTCAAACGATATATCTAAAGAAAAAATCACTTTCAGAGATTTTTTTAATGTCATTTTTGTGAAGTTGGCGGCCCAGCGGCCTGGCGGCCTAGCGGTCAAAAAATTTAATGTTGTAAAAAAAATTTTTAACAATAAAACGGCATTTAATGAAGTTTTAAAGATAATTATTGTTACCTAAACGATAAATCTAAAGAAAAAATCACTTGCAGAGATTTTTTTAATTTTGTCATTTTTGTGAAGTTGGCGGCCCAGCGGCCTGGCGGCCTAGCGGCCAAAAATTTTGATGTTTTAAAAATGTTTTTTTTAACAATAAAACGGCATTTAATGAAGTTTTAAAGATAATTATTGTTATTTAAACGATATATCTAAAGAAAAAATCACTTGCAGAGATTTTTTTAATTTTGTCATTTTTGTGAAGTTGGCGGCAGCCTGGCGGCCTAGCGGCCAAAAATTTTAATGTTGTAAAAATGTTTTTTTTAACAATAAAACGGCATTTAATGAAGTTTTAAAGATAATTATTGTTATTTAAACGATATATCTAAAGAAAAAATCACTTTCA
>NW_026864354.1:0-45166 GCF_026571515.1 Ruditapes philippinarum
TCAAAGTCTGTTATTCCAATGTTGGGCAGATGTGAGGCTTCTAAATGAATCAGCTTTCTACCATTGATCATGTTCTCTGTAATACATAGCTGAAAAAAAATCATATCACTGATGATATGCATAGATTATCAAATATAGTTACAATAATTAAGACAATATTGTGTTAAAAATATGTAGCTGAAATGTTAAAGAGAATGACACTCCTAAACCACAGGTTATACTGACTTGAAGCCCACCAGACATGAGATTTTCTTTCAAATTCCACAACCCACACTCAGGTGTGATAAATGACATTATAAATTCAGAAACCCGGGCAATAGGGCTGTCATTAAAAAATTGTATCAATATTATATATCAAGATCTTAATATGGGGTGGATGTTTGTAGTTTTCCCTCAGGATCACATCAGTGAGCCACACTACATGTAACTTCACAAGAGCACAGTTAAGCCACCTAACCAATCCTGGGTTAGCTGTCAAGCAGTTTACCAGTACCAGAAGGCAGATGCCTTCAATTTAACAGCTGTCATTTCAAAAACCCTCACTTTAACTTTGTTGTCAGCAAGTAGTTACATGTAAATAAATTTCATGTCTATAAGTCTGCATCAAACACACCAAATATCACATGCATGAGAGTGAGATAAATGTGAATTTTTACCAGGACCAAGAGCTGAGACCCACAGAAAACTATGCCAACTGTGTCATACATGGCTATTTACATATATGTTCCCCACAAATTATAAGAGAACAATTTTATACCGTGACATCTGTGACAAATTATAAGAGAACAATTTTATACCGTGACATCTGTGATAAGATTCTCTTTGCCCTTTTTTTAAAATCCTGATACTACAATTTTGTAGTTATGGGCACCCTCAAGCAGCAATCAAATGGCATGATTTTAAGTGCATGTCTTGTTCCCAAAAACAGGGGTTTGACATTAATGGGGAAAACAAGCAAATATAATTAATGTATTTCTTAACAGTGAATGCATTTGTCTAAAAGCCTCAATAATCAATTATCTTTGCAGGCTCAATTATTATTGATAGAAAAATTACATTCTTAGTTGAATTTATAACTCTTTTTAATGCTAAAATCTCACTCTGTAGTCAGGAAAACCTATATCTTCTATCCAGTCGGCTACTTGTTCCACATTCCAGTACAAACACTGTGGAACTCGCTCATCTTTTAAATCTTCAACTGCACTCTTCATTTCAGCCATTTGTAAACGTCGCCAAGGACGCAATAATCACCTCCCTTCGAGCACCTGATACCCGAGTTAGCTCCCTTGAATTCTTAGTCGCCTAAACGTTTTATTGTGCAATGCAATTGAAATTTTAAGCGTCTGAAGGGAAGGATAGGGAAGCAAGAACAACACATTGCGCAATATTTTTCCGAATATTGACTAAATTTTACAATGGTTTTCTTTTTCACTTGTAACAGTAAGTAAGATTTAGATAACTTAAATATATAATGCTGACAAACCTTTACTTACAATGAATGTAATTCGTTTACTATCTGAATGCCTCTGTTGATGATTTCGGATGCATCACTTTTGGATAAGAAAATAATGCAAGTTTTAAGATATTGATATGTATGTTTGGCAGCGCTTGCTCAGAAGCAAAGGCAATCTCCTGGATTAGACACCTATGTGTATTTCAGAAGTAAACCTTTAACTGTTATTTGGGTGGTACCTTGCAGGGCCTCTTCGGTTTCTTGGTAAATAGTCCAACTAATTAGACTTGTCAAAGAGACACCGAGATAATTTTGGACGGGCGCTGTCTTTTTCCAAGTCCAACCACGAACTGCATTTTTATGCACGGACGCTTCCCAATTAGAAGTTGTTGGGAGCGAAAACTAAAAAAGTTTCAAAGAAACGGTCTACATTACCTGAAAGAGAACCGTTTTTTATGCAAGGTTCCAAGTTATCATACTTCAAAGTCGAACACAAGTCTAAATATTCCACTTTAACTTTTTAAATCGTTGACAATTATTGAAAGCGGCCATATTGGAAAATGACGCAAGCGGTGACATGGTAAAATTGTATATGAATCCAAAAAGAACAACCACACGCGTACATTCAGTTATTTTTTTTAATATTCAAATCGATTTCGAACAAATATGTTCTTCGTCAGTGAATAAACAGGACGTGAATAAACAGGAAGAGACGTCACATGACGTCACCGTCCGAGATGGCGGGAAACATACATTGTTACGTTATGTTATATTAAATTTCATTAAAAATTAATAAAGTTAATAAAGATTTCGATATATATGTATATAAACATTCACGGATTATGAAATACAAGTATTTCCTATATAAAATACATAAAAAACAATAATAGGAAACAACGTGAATGTTCGTAACGTGTATACATGCATAAAAACAGATGAAATATTATATTGGAAAAGTATATAACCATTTATAATGGAATGTCTACGCAAAGAACTTACGGAAATAATTAAATGTCGTATATAATTTTGCATTTAATCCAGCTTGGTGAAAAACGTCTTAAGCTTATGAATCCAGTAGGTTTCTCTACATAGACGCTCCATTGTGTCGCTGACAATCTCAAACGGTAAAAATGAAAAAGTCATAAATGAATGATCAATTGAATTAAAATGCGTTGCAACAAGAGTTGAAAACGCTGGATCTTTTGAAATCTTTGTAATATCAAATTTATGACTATTCATTCTACGTGAAAACCGGTTGAGATGTCCTGGCCAACATATTGCATATTGCATTTTTGACAGGGAGATTAAAAATAAATAACATTATTTGTAGAACAGTTTGTAGGGTTTCTCAGTGTATATTTTTCGCCTGTGACACTGCTTGTCAAAAGATACATCCGAAGTAATTCGATTACAATGAGAACATCTACTTCTGCTACAAGGAGAAGATGAATGAATTGACATTTGCTTTGAAAAGCTAGAATTGCCACAATATGATCACGGATATTTTTTGGGTCTCTTAAACGCAAACAATAGGTTTGTAAGTCTCAATAAACATATTTTACAGTTTCACTTTTTGACACTTTAGTAAGTCCCAAATTTTGTTTAAACGTGACCAATGTTAGGAAGAATGAGGGTTATAAGTAACAACAAATGGTATGACAAAATTAGATTGGCTACTTTATGTGAGTCGCAGTGCCTCATTTTGACTTCATAGAATTAATTTTCTCAAATGCATTGTCAATTACTTCTTTCGGGTATTCACGTTTCAGAAAAAAGTCTTTCAAATCAACTAGAGAGTCCTTGAATGTACTGTCATCGGATATTATTCTGCGGTAACGCTTGCCTTGACTGTATGGTATACCATTCTTGCATGCTTTTGGGTGACAAGAGGTATAATGAAGATACTGATGATTATTAGTGTTTTTCACGAATATGTTCGTTGAAAGAGTGCAATTTTTTTTTTTTTTATGGTAAAATTGTAAAATTTCCATGGTGTAACACAGGTATCGGCGGCAATCGATTGTATTTGTCAAGCTTTATTATACAATTTGTTTTAGTTATTTATATGAATTATTGCAAGAATAACTCTTTTATTCACACACGAATATTTCAGCATTAAAAATAAAATGTGAAAAGGAAATTCTGATAACCTTACTTAGAAATTAAATAGTTTATGATGTCCGACGTCAGATCATACTGCATTTTAAAAGTCCATTTAAATTGTCAAATTAGAAATTGTAAAGTCGGATTTTTCAACATTTGTGATCATTAGGTGAAATTTCTGAACTGCCTTTTTATTTTATAACCCTGCCATGATTTCGCACATGTATATGAAAATACAATGTAATTGTAGGTACATCTTAATGAATTATAATTATACTATACATGATGAAGCAAAGAAGATTTTCAATTTATATTAAACTCCATTTCAATTTCTAGTTTATTATCTTTAAAAAAAATTGAGGACAGTTGTGTAGGGGAAGAAGTTCAAAACAACCAAAAATAACTTTAAATTCTGAGAAAAAAATCTTAAAATTTCAAACTATAAAATGGAATTTCTGACAGTCCTCAGCAAAATGCAATTGTCGCACAGATATGACGGGGTTTATCACGCCCGTTTAACTCATAACGAGTGAAAAATGTCCATCGGTAAAAATGTTGTGAGCAACTTCCGTTCCTCGTTGTGAGCACCCATCTTTGACGTGTGACACGATAAACAAGGTGAGTTTTTCATAATTTTTGAAGATTACAGACATTTATGTAAAAATATCGAAATGCAGTTAGCTAGCGATGTGTTTTCCGAGTAGGCACATGTAAAGATATTGCCTGTTGGTGGACAATTTGATGGAAATACCGTGCGACGCAGTCACTCGGGGTAGCTGGAAAACTGGAGACAACTTCTCTTTGGACCTAATTTAACATTGAAAACGTCGATTCTGGTGACGTTTTGTGCATTCTAACCTAAAACAGATGCCCACAAGTCTTCAGCGTAAATTATTATCTGAAAGTCTTCATAGAAACGAAGATATACCCTTTTTTGCTTTAATCCTCGTTGTGAGCACCATAACCTCGTTGTGAGCAAGACAAGCGCAGTGCGTGTATGGTTTTAATATGTAATTCAGATGGTGAAAATATAACTTTCAATCTACCACAGCAATTAAAACGTTTTTGCACAGCAGCATTTCTTTGCAAGACGTTGTGCATACCCCAAAGGGAGGCATATTAGTTTTGAACTGTCCGTCTGTCAGTCCGTCAATCTGTCCGAAAACTTTAACAATGGCCATAACTTCCTTATTAGTAAACGGATTTGATTCATATTTGAACACAACATCCCTTAGCACCTTCCTACGGACCTGTATTTTTTAACCTTGACCCCTGAATGGCCTTTACCTTGAAGGTCAAATTGTCCAAAACATTTAAGATTGGCCATAATGTCCTGGCATAATGTTTAGGCACAACACATCTTTGGACAAGGCCTTTCAACTATCCTATATTCTCTTGTACCCTGAATGACCTTCACTTTGAAGGTCAAATTGTCCATAAACTTAAAAATTGGTCATAACTTCCTTATTAGTATACGGACTCTACACATATTTTGAAACAACACCCCTTTAGGCAAGACCTTCAAACTGATCTGTATTTTTTTTTACCTTGTAACGTGAATGACCTTCTAGAACATCCAAAAACTTTAACATTGGTCATAACTTCTTTATAAGTAAGTGGAAATAATTCATATTTGGTCACAATGCCCCTTTGGACAAGACCTTCCAAACTGACCTATATTTATTTCACCTTGACTTTGAATTACCTTCACATTGTCCAAAAAACAAATAATCTATCTGGTCCATAAATCAAAGGACAAAGCACCACTTCAGGGGCATTGTCAACTTACCGTGATAGTTCTTGTTTTACATAACTTGGTCAGTCTTCAGCGCAGGTTAAACACATGTATGTGTGTATCACACAGACTGTGAAATTGTTGAAATATTCATAAACACCCCGTGATGTTCACTCGTGCCACACTAGAGTATACGAAATAAAATACCTGATTTACCTCCACTGAATTAGTTCTTCTGTTAATCTGATGACTTGTGAATATGAAGAATAATTTTCAAAAAAAGAAAAAGAATAACTATTGCAAAGAAAAACTATTGTACAAAAACGTTTTGATTGCTTTTGGTAGATTGAAAATTGTATTCTTGCCATTTGAATTACATATTAAAACCAGACAAGCACTAAGCTTGTCTTGCTCACAACGAGGTTATGGTGCTCACAACGAGGATTAAAGCAGAAAAGAGTATATTTTCGTTTCTACGAAGACTTTCAGATAATAATTTACGCTGAAGTCTTGTGGGCAACTGTTTTATGTTACAATGCACAAAACGTCACCAGAATCGACGTTTTCAATGTTAAATAAGGTCCAAAGAAAAGTTGTCTCCAGTTTTCCAGCTACCCCGAGTGACTGCGTCGCACGGTATTTCCATCAAATTGTCCACCAACAGGCAATATCTTTACATGTGCATACTCGGAAAACACATCGCTAGCTAACTGCATTCCGATATTTTTACATAAAGGTCTGTAATCTTCAAAAATTATGAAAAACTCACCTTGTTTATCGTGTCACTCGTCATAGATGGGTGCTCACAACGAGGAACGGAAGTTGCTCACAACATTTTTACCGATGGACATTTTTCACTCGTTGTGAGTTAAACGGGCGTGTTTATGATAAAAACGCAGCAAGCTGAAATTTAGTGACTCTTATTTAGACGTAGAATAGCATAACAATGTAAGACAGATGGGAGAAATGTTAGAACGACTGTCGCAAAAGGACACCAAAACTTCTGACCCATTTAAAATTCCATGTTATCTAGTTCTCGCTTTTCATTGAACGGCACCTCGAATGTGTCACATTGAAAGTTCCATGATTACCGCCGTATTTTGTACACATCTGTGGGTGTTGATAAAAAAAATTCAACATTATTATGTTTAAGTGATCAATTCTGTTTAAACCAGCGGAAGGGAGCACTTGCACTTACCAGAGCCGTATTTGGCACTCATGTGTATTTATGTTTCGAATTTGCAGTTTCAGGCGGGTTTTTTTGGTGTTATTTTTAGGGTGGATATGTGGATAAGTTTTTTCTGTTTTCTTTACATTTCTTTGCATGCTTGCCGAACCTTGTATTGATAATCATTATCTGTTTGTTACGGTTCGGTATACATGTATACAATATGATAAACAAGATGAACAAGGAAAGGCGGCGTTCAATAAACGCAACCCCCACACGACCAAGGAACAAGAACCATTGGCAAGGAGCCCAGGAGGATCCTATACAAAAACGGGACAGGGCGCAAGGGAGAGCACTGTCAGGCTTATCATTAAAATGTAACTGAGAAGGAAATCAAAGAAAATATATAAATGAATGATTAATAGGACCACTAAGTAAACGGGCACAGGGGAAGGGGAAAGGAAATTCGGGGAAGGGGGAGGGGGCGAAATAAAGAAATAAAACTAGGGGCAAAGGGAAGATACTTACCATAGACAAGAAAACAACAAGGGACACAAACAAAAGTGTCACCAAAACAGTATGAAACAACAAGACATACACCTTATACATGTATAAGTCTCTTAATCTGTTCATTTGAAAATTCTGATCTTCTCAATGATTTTTTTTTAATATCCTCTACATAAAATTTATTTCAATTAAAATATGTGACCCTTCCCTTATAGTTACACAGCATATGACTGGATCACAATAAAGTTCCTTTTTAGTAAATTAATAAAGTATGTCAAGAAGACATTTAACTTTATCAGTAAGTTTAATATTGTATTATATATCGGCAATCAGTGAAAAAGAACTCTTAAAATATTGGTACAAATACTGAATAATTTGAAGTGTATTTCAAATAGTTTCCTTCAATATTTCTTTTACGTTCTTAATTGTCATATAAATATGCATGTATAAATGAAGTCAGTATTTTATCCGAGAGTGACATTTGGCAGTCATTAGCAGTAAACAAGAATGCAAACCACCTATTGATAAATGTTGAGTACATGTACTAAAATATTTAAAAAAAAAATTAAACAACAGTACATGTACGGAGCCTATTTGCTACCATTGCATTTTAGGTTAAATACATTAATCTTTTCAATAGTATTTAATAATGCACACATTTATTTAAAAATAATGAATAGATTCATTTCCCCCGATGATTTTTTTTAATTTAAAATCTTCATGCGTAACCCACACTTACCTGCTAGACACACTGGTAGCTACTACCAGCTTTCACGGAATCGATTTTTTACGATGACGTCATAACATGTCCGCCAAAGATATTGTAGACAGTACAAATTTGAAATAAATCGCATTTATGCGTTAAGCCAGGTACAATCTAATATTTTTTCTAGAAGAAGTTAGTACTAGAATTTATATTCTATTGATCTGTAGAGGATATTGAAGTTACTTTCAGGTTTAAGCAGTAAAAATCAGTCCAAACTATCGATAGTGTTGCCGGTAGATTTTCCGTGCGTAAAAATGACAGTTAAAATTAGGCGTAACCAGTTAAGCGACATTCACCATTGAGGAGACATTATCTTTATTTGGGGATTGTCTCCCGAATAGGAGATATAAGTGGTAACATAAGATATATATATTTAATGTACCCCGATTAGGGGACAATCTACCATATTAGAGACAGTCTCTTGATTGGGAGTAAATTCTTTACTGTATGCCTTAATCTCCAGATCAGGAGATTGTCTCTTATTACAAAGATTTATTCTAGATTGGGAGACAGATAAGTAAAATATCAAGGCTGACTCCCAATCGGGTGAACCTACGTAAAAAGCGGGAAAAAAAAGTTTACAAATATTTTCATATTTATTTCAATAACAAATGCTTTACAGATTTAATTGCTGTTTTACTAAGCATTTTACGTGTCGTCATTTTTACATATATAAATCGTTTGTTTGAAGAACTTCATGTAGCTGTTGGGCAACCTGTGGTAAGTGAAAGTTTTCTGTATTAAATTCCAGTAAGTAAACACACTTCAGTTTTGGACCCCCTCCTTGAACTTGACCGTCATGTTGAAATTCTCCAGTGCAAAATAATGATGAACGTGCAATATTGTTATTTAATATCCAATCATAAATAAGACTCTGTAGACCTTGTGGAACACGTCCAACCAAATGACCATTTGTTGAATCATAAACTATGATTGCCCTTGGATCATAGGTGTTGTTTGTTTCTCTCATACAAAACAAGCCGATGGCTTGATTCTGGTCTGTAGCGAAAGTGATGGTATCTGTAAGCCAAATGACAGTTTGTTAAGTGCTTGTTTTATCTGATATGTTTTCAATTATAGTTTTTATCTAGACATTTTAGTAGTTTATTTACATTGATTAAGGAACAATGTTCTTCCTAAGTTTTGCAAAATATGTGATTTGACTAAACTAAAAACTAGCATGATAAAAATGATATAACAAATACCCATTAATGGTTGAGAAGAACATTATTGGGAACTTGCCATCCACATCCCAACCCTTGCTTCTTCTGAAGTCTTTCATTCTGTCCAACCACAAATTGTTTTCCATGTTTGTTTGAATCAGGAAATGTCAGAAGCACTCCAAACATAAAATGTATTTACAGGGATTGATTTCTTGGAATCCAATTATTACTAAAATATTGTATTTTTGGAATTACATGCATTTATTGCCATTTACATTTTAAAGAAAGTAAGCAGTGCATAATTTATTTATACATATATATTTTTTTTTCAGTTGACATGGATGCTCCGGAGAAGAAGCAAATCAAGGGCATGTTTGAAAGGGGTTGTGGTGCAGTATGTCATAGTGATAATAAATCACCAATTTATAACATATTAAGTGGCAAAAAGATCAAGCAAAAAACTATGGCTAGTCTTATTAATCAGCAACTTATAACAAAAAGAACAAAATATGTTTGTGAAGATTGTGTCCAAAAAGTAGAAGGTTCTCTTAGTACAGGGAATACATCCGCCATTAACAATACTGTTAAGCACAAACCTAAATGTAAAGAAGTCAATATAACTGAAATCCAGGAACACATGCAGTCAGATATTATTAATCTATACAAGGATAGTAAAAAGTGTAGTTTAGAAAACTTAATTGCATATGATGCTGAGACTTGGCTGGATAACAGACCCAAATGTCTTGTTGGTCTGCTGCGTAAACTATGTGGCCTTGATAAAAAAGGTTCTTCTTCTATTGAATCATTACAAATTGCAAAACTGGTGGAAATAATGTATGGATGCCGTAACAAAAATCTCATTCTACCACTGTCTTTTCAGGAAAATTTACTTGTATATTCCATGTCAAGAAATAAGCAGTTGGTTGGCTTTAACTCAAGACTTTGTCCTGCAGGTAGTGAAAAGACAATATCTCGATGGATGACACAGCAGGCAGACTCGGAGGTGAAATATCCAGAAGGTCTTGTACGATCTGTCTTTGACAATGAACAGGTAGTGGGTAAGACATACCGTGTTAAGTCTGATAACAAGCTTCCTGCCAGTGTCATAACTAGCCATTTATATATTGTTATTGATGAAGAAAATTTGGTTCAGAATGAAGAAAAATATTCTCCAAGCAATTGGCTATTTTTGAAACCAACAAAAGTGCAGGAACAGTCGTATTTGTCTATGTACAATGATTCAGTCACCAAAACATTTCGAAAATCAAGAAATACACTTCTTTCTGATAGATTACTGAAAGTGAATGAAGAGAATGGCAATGATGATGTTGTTAATCTGTTCATTTCTGAAAAAGCTAGATGTGAAAATGAAAAAATCTGTGTTGACTGTGGAGGTGAAAATGAAAGGAACAGTCGCAAATGTACAAATTGTGGTGGCCTTTTAATTTTCCAGGCTATAAATTTTACAAAGTTTAAAAAAAAAGTATACCCCTACAACCATTTTAAATATGTTGAAGAAACTTCCAATTTATTTAAAGTAAAAACAGGTGAACCAGACTTATTGAATCCATCAAGTTTTCAAAATATTTCAGAAATACTATACAACTTGGCAGAGAGAGCTGGAATTTCTAAAAATGATGGACAACGGAAGTGGTTATTTCTTGAATGTGACGGGGGCATTTATTCTATTGTAGAAAAATTGATTTTCAATGTTTTTGTATGTTCCATCTGCCATGAAGCAATTTATGGAGAAATTCCTTTTAGAGAGCACAGATGTAGTATTCTCCATGATGTTGTTCCAGTCCATGAATTTGGCTGGGTGTTACCCATGCCTGGTCTTTTACACTTAGAAATGAATGCCTGTAAAGCTTTCTTTCAGTTAAACTGGGACATTTTTATGAAAGATGTATGTATCGAACTCGGATTTAAAACGCCAAAAGCTCAAGACTGTGCTAGGAAATGTTCGGATCACCATAAAACTTTTAAAATTTTAGAAATCCTGTACATTGCTATGGTTGATGAGCTCTTAGTGCCTTTTGTACAATTTTGTAAAACTCATTCTGTAGAGGCAACTTTAGACCAATATTGGATATGGAGTCAGGATGTTAAAAATGCTAACTATATGTATTGCCAACAAATGGCTTTAACCTTTTTGCATGCAATTATGGTATTTCGAGTGGGATGTAGGCGTGCTAATCCGTCATATATCATTGCAGGTCGTGAAAAAATGTCACTTTTGTTTTATTGTAGAAATCATCCACGTTATCAAAGAATAGTGGCCATTAATTCATACATTGAAGCAATGATGCCTGAAGATTTGAAAGACTTGATAATGAGATCATTCACTTTAAGCAGAACAGGTAATGTTGGGCATTATCAAGGTGGAGATGCATGCTTAGAGGAAATAAACAAGGAAGCCAAATCCTGGATTTCACCAGTGGGTGTTCCAACTGAAAAGGAGTGGGTGAAAACTTTCAGAAATCTTGATTCTCTAAGTGAAGTTAAACATAAACTGTTAAATTCTGCTACAGGTCAGTCAATTGAGAATAAAACCTGCAGTTATGAATACAGTATTGACTTACAAGAAATTGCTCCTGTGAGAGCTTTATTTAGAAGATACTTTGAACGACCATTGGAAGAAACTCCTCATACAAACTTAAGCGGTGATGTAAAGTTATCTGCTTATTTAGTAAACATAACTGCAGAATCAGAAGCTTTAAGAAGCCAGTATTACATGTGTCTTTTGTCTGGGGAGCAGCCAAAACTCCCACTAGTTTGTGTTACAGAGGATGAATTTCTTAACTCAAAAATGATTGAGAATCTTAGCAAAACTGAAATTCAAAAAAAAATTTATCAATTGCTTGAACAATTTTCAGACCGAGAAAGGCGTCTCTTGGAAGAAATTTTTGTAAAAACTGTCAAAGCCAAAAATAAAGCAGACTATATAGGATTTTATTACACTTTATTAGAGGAAAAAGAGTAAGGTTCTTGAGCACACCTACATGTACAGTGGAAAATAAGACAATACAAATTCATAAAACTTGAATTGTTTTATTTACATTTAAATCTAAAACATTTTTAAACAAATATGATGTCAACTAATGATGTAGATTGTCACATCTATTCTAATTTGAACAGACAGGCTTTAAATACACATGTTACTACAAATTTCATGTCTTAACAAGGGTAAAAGGTGTATTTCATTGTAGACTTATTGGAGTCTAACATATCTTTTGTACTATTGCAAATAAATAATTACTTGATAAATTTTGAAGTAATAAATATGGATTGACTAGATAAAAAACGAATTCATTTCATATGTAATTCATTGTAAAAAGCAACAATAACTAAACTGATAAGAACATATTTTGGATAATAATAGAATTTATATATAATATAAATTTGATAATAATAATATATATAATTTATATATTATATCTGAAATTTAATAATTTCTTATTGAAATCACATTACCAAAAGGACTGTCCCAAATTTGAAGTGAAGTGAATTCATTTTTACAAATGAACATTATGCCTCAGAAATCCATTTATATATAATTTATATACTTAGTAGTATAAATTTTTTTAGGAAATGTCAAACATGTGTTTAATAAAAGAATGTTTTGATAATAAATTTTGTGCACATTAGATGAAGATTGCATTGAATGTGAATAAATGTATCATAAAGGTAGGTAAAATGTAAACAAAGTAGTATTTAGACTTCCAAACGAAATACACATTCACTATGAAAAAATGTAAATCAAGAATTTCTGAGGCATAATGGGTCTTTAAGGATGGCATCCATGGAGCTTGATTGATGGAATCATTTTTCTTGCGCCAACATGAACATTGGCGCATATTGCATGGCCCCAGAATGCACATCCTTCAGCTTCACAACCCAACCAGACACCCTGAAGACCATTCTTTTTTCTGAAAGATTTGTCCTTAATTGAATTAAAAATCCTTTTACAGACGGCACATTTATTTACAGTTAGATCGGTGGTGTGAATTTCCTTCTCTTTCTTGCCAGGCATATTAACAATTTTTTTCACAAGCTTGGCTGGGGTTTTCTTTGGAGTGCCTGGATGGGTTGTAGGGAAGCTTGTTACTGCTCCAGCAGACTGACCAGCCTGTAACCCAACATGCCGAACTTTGATTGACGGAAAGCTTGCAGTAGTTAGGCGGCCACTTTCAGAGATGACTGAAAATTTAACCGAGGCACCACACATTGTGTTTAGTAGCTTAGCCTGGAAAGAAAATGAAGATATTTTAAACTTCTGTCATATACATGTATGTTCTTAGTATAGTGCAATTAAATTTTATTATTATATAATTGTTAATATCAATTTTTCAAACTTATTGCGAAAGAAATATATTGTCCTTCAGAATAGTCATTTGCTTATCTAACAACAAGGTCTCTTAAGGCAAGGGTAATGTTAGTATTCTGCCATGTCTTGATAATGATATTAACATATTAAATATTTTTCAATACAGTGTATATTAATAACATTTAAAAAAAAAAAAAAAATGCAGATCATTTCATGAGTAGACAGCAGTTGTTATAAAGATATAATTATTGATAATACACACAAGCAGTATTCATGTGTGTCTGTGTGTATATATATTTTCAATTTCATGTAATAAAAAGTGCATGAACAAGTTAATTATTGAAACACTAATGACAATAATCTGAAAAATAATATTTAATACTTATTTACAGATTTTTGGAATGTCTTGAGCCTTTTTGAAAAGGACTTCTGGCGAGCTCGCTTGTCACTAATGAAGTCCTCTCCAATTGGCCCCATATGATGGTTCTTTGATGTCTGAAAAAACATAATTTTCAGTAGCTCCAACCAATAACACTGTCAAATGTTGTGGAAGCCATTGTTTCCTTGAGCAAGAAACTTTACACTCATTGCTTAGTACTGATTGGTTCCAGGAACAGATTTGAGAGTGTTTCAAAAAGCTTACAGCTTCCAATACAATCAAACAAATATAAATTTGTATAAAATAAATGTTGTGTAATATCAAGCATGCCCATTAATTTATTACCTGTTAGAAAAACAATTTCCTTACAAAAGTTTAAACAAAATCATTTAACAGTTCATAGATAAAACTTTATAATTAATGCATGTTTGCAACAATTTTCATTGGATAATCATGATCGTTATATAGTTTTATATAAACAGCTGCTGTCATTTATTTAAGAAATCTCACTTTATGTCCAAAAAAAGAGATGTTTGCTGTTTTATAAATTTGTTTAATATATTCCTGACAGACTATATGACTGTATATAAACTCTTGTTTGCTGCTCGGGTTATATTTCCAAACAGCCGTTTATATAGGGCCATATAATCAGTCAAAAATCCTTATAACAAAAAAAATACATGAAAAGTCTAACCTCTGGCTCTCGGTCCTCAATTATAACAGCCTCAGGGGGTGAGGGTACTGTACCAAAGGATACCTCTGCGCCGATATCTAATGAGGTATCAGTTAAGAGTGAGGCTTGAGATAACTGAAATATGATAATTATTGATTATAGAAATCATAGTTGCGAAGAGTGTACTGTCCTCAACATTAACTTTTAATGTTGTGAATGAGATTTGTTTTATTTAAAGATAGACCCTACCAGAAATATAGTCATAATATTGAGAAAAAGTCATTAACCACATATAACATGTTAATTATTACTTGAATCTTTAATAGTTTTACTTTCCTAAAGTCTAAGTAATATTTTATGAAGTTTGATTTTATTGAAATATTTTGGATTATCTTGAGGCATGTAGCTTTAAAATGTACCTCTTTACTTGATGCATAAATATGCTCATTTATATGCTCATTTTCTGCTGTGACATGAGAGATACCTGAAGCAAAACAAACACATTATACAATTAATTTTTAATGTTAAATGGCAAAAATTGAGTTTTATATATATTTCTGGTGACAAAGATAATGTTTTGCATGCATTGTCTCCCTTTCGGGAGACGATGATGACAATGACTTTACACTCGATTCTGTTCACGTATTAATATCAAAACAAAATGGCGGACTATTTGTGGATCTGTGCAATGGAATAAAAAAAGGTAAGTTTTTACCTTACTGCTTGCTTGGTTTGTTATGTTACTACGTAGAATTTAAGAAATTGTAAAAGTTTCATGTTTAGCAGCACTTAACTCGAAAATTACACGATAAAATTACCTGAATCCTCGGAAAAGTCCATTTTGTTTTGAATTTGGCGGTATGAAAACTTTAAAAGAACGCGCGCAAAGACCGTATAAAGTGCGCAGGAATCGTCTAAAATTACTACTGTGTTAATTCAAGTGTTTTGTCTAAGAATCGGGTGAATGTCTCCCGATTGGGGGGTTACTGATGTAATTCTGAAACCATGAATATTTCTCCTAAACGGGAGACAGTCTCCCGATTGAGAGACTGTCTCCATTCTGGTGAATGTTGCTTAACTGGTAACGGTTTGACAGTAATAAAAAAAAGTCTGTAAAATGGGTCAAACCGTTCACGCCAAATTAATTAGGCTACTTGGTAAAAGACTTGATTAAAGACTCAAAATAACATATATATGCATTTTCGACTTTCGTATATACAATGTAGGCTAGCCACACTTCCTTCAACATAATTGAGCATCGGTACTCCGGACGGGCAGATCAGGAGAGAGGACTCAATCCAAATGGAACTCAGCTGATTTGAAACCATCTACTCTACTGTCTTAGCTTTCGCAACACTATCACTCAATTTATTCCAATCGACAATTTTTCTTTGGAAAAATCATGAATCGTAACTTAAGTTTTTACATTGCACATTTAGAGTGATTTATTATCTGGTTTTCAATAATGTTATTTGTGTCACAATTCTCAAAAATCTTATTCTTAGCTAATTTACTCTGCGTTTATTTAATCAAACAGGTGTCAAGTAGTCTCGGCAAGGTGTTATATATACTCCTGGTTTGTTTGTCTGGTATGGTTTCTAGTCTCAATATTTCAACTGATTTTATAATCTGATATATCGTCGGGTTAATTCTACAACCCCGTAACTCGATTTTTGGCAAAATTGAGATTTTTATATCATTTTTTTCGTCTCAATGAGCTCTTCACAGTGAACATACTTATGTAGTTGTAGAACTTACATAAATATGTTTATTTCCAATTCCACAAACCCGTAACTCGCTATTTACATCAAACTTTAATTCTAGACTCCAGTAACTTCTCGTCCAATCAAACATTCTGATTTTGTACCACGTGATACATGACACGTCTGTAATGGCTGCCTACTTTATCACAACCAAATATTTGAAAAAACCTTTAGTGATTTATTTAAAGATAATTATAGTATACTACCTGACTGTAATATACATATATTGATGATTTAGTTTTTAAAGCTCTAACATCATTTTGAATTATATAGTAAATGTCTTAAATAGATACATATGTAAACACTACATTTATTCGGATGATTACCATTTCGGACAGCCTCGATGAGTACTATAACTTTTTTGTTTCCGAAAGCTTCTTATTTTTAAGTTTTTAAGTTTTTACACTTTTTGAAAGGGTACTCATTGGCTATATAGCTAAACCCTTTTTTCCATTTGCATTTTGATCACCCATGAAGTTATAGTTATTAGATATTCTTGAATGGAAGACAAACTAACACTTTGTTTACATCTAGATGCTATAAGGACAAATTGTTTCAGATTCAACGCTGTTTTCTAAAGTACGAAAAGCATCTACTTGATGTACACTCTAAATAAAAAAATTGAAACATTAAAGCAACATAGGCATGTGACAGAAACGCATCGTCGGATACCCACGGTTGTTAAACATGTAACAGAACAAGTGCATACTTTTTGAAAAATTGATGTAGATATCATTTGATAGTAGCATTGATTTTCAAACAGACGTGTAATATATAACACAGTAGGAGAAGTTAATGATATTTTCGACTTGAATTGTTGCTATGTTTCTAGCCGAAAATTATTACACTTGGTCAATTTTGCTTCAAATAATTCACTTAGAACCCCGTATGTCGCTTTAATGGTATAGAAATGACCTGAATGTTTTGCCAACAACCCAGTATCTCCCGAATGGGGTTTTAGAATTCAGAATATGTATGTGTTTTCTTATTTTTTATGAAAAATTGAAATAAATTATTTGAGATTTTAGCTTTAAAATTGTATGCACATAAATAAAATTCGGTATATATGTATAACATACTGATTTCTAAATTCACTGAAAATTTTATCTTTATACGGTTTATCATTAAAAAGTTATTACAGTTCAAAGTTTCAATTGCGATTTTCTAAAAATGACAAAAAATGACATACGGGTTTGTAGTATTAAGCCAACGATATATGCTAGTTTGGTTTCATGGGTCTTCTCCATTTGGATTAAAGTCTTTGCAGAAATCAACAAAATGATTAAATTATTTGTATTTTATAATTTGAAATGAAGAATTATATAATTAAGGTTATATAATATATATATACTCCTGGTTTGTTTGTTACTCTGGTATGGTTTCTAGTCTCAATATTGCAAGACTGACTGATTTTATAATCTGATATGCTAGTATAGTCTTTGCAGAAGTCAATAAATGATTACATTATTTGTATTTAATAAATTTGAAATGAAGTATTATTTCCATTGCAGTTGTGTCACCACCCTATTTAATGTATATGGGTCTAGACAAAAATGAAAGTAAGTTTAAATATAGTTAAAGTCTTTATTTTTAAGTTGTCTTATATGTACAGTTATGTGTATATATGTTAATATTAATAATTAAAGATAGAAAAATTTTACATTAAATATTAAAAAAAAAAATTTAACAACATGAACATTGTTTCCAACTGATAGTTAAACAATAAACATATACTTTCTTTGTTATCATTGTATAAGGTATAATTAAGAGTATTTTAAACTTCTAAAAACACATTTTAGAAATGAAAAACGAAAAAATAATATCAGTAGCTCTATATCTTCTGGCATACATTGGAATAAAAAATAATGAAGACAAAATGCTTGATTTGACCTGTTGACCAAAATAAAAAAAGAAATTGGTGAAGTTGAATGTTGTAAGGGACTCCTATTTTCACCAACAAGATCTGTAATCTTTTGTATTTTCTTTCAGATGAAGATTTGATACGTTGGGGATTTCCAGAAGATGTTTGGTAAAATTCATTTTAAATTTACATCAAATTAAAAAGACATGCTTCATCTATTGATTTTCCACATTCTAATTTTATATTGTGTTAAATTGAATGCTAATTTAACTGTACATTAACAATATTTTCTTACTCAATTTTCTTAACCACTTTAAAGGAAGATGAAAATATTACGATTGGTAAATTACCTACTTCAGCTTACATGTAATTCCTATGTTGAAAACGTTTGAAAATTTTAAGAATTGGCCGCTCTTGCTGGCGTAGTGGAAAAGGAATCTGCATATTAACCCAGGGTTCATGGGTTCAATCCCTACATAATCATCTTTCAGGGATATGTCTTATGATATTGTACATGTAGTTACCAATGAATTTAACTTACTACAGTGTTGGAGCAGTACCTCTAGATGCTTGCAGAAATCATTTAATTTATCACAAATAAGAAAAATGTGGCTTTTTTCACAGATTCTTGCATTTTTAATATACGATCGTATATGAATCAGTTTGAAGAGATGAATTCTCTTTAAGTGCCTTTCGGCAGATGATTAGGCAAGATTTTAGCATTTAATCATTCAATCGCCTTGTCGGGACGAGGTATATACCGGAATATGGTATTTTGTGTGGTGCACCATCACTTTTCTTTTAGTCCACTCATTATCAATTTAGTTGTCAGACTGCATGAGAAGCAGACTGGCCTTACTCTTTACTGATGGCATAGGAAGTTGATTTGTAAGCCTTTAAGCTCTGATATGTAAGATATATTTATTTCGATTTTCAGGTTTCATGTTGACAAAGTATCATCTGCTCATGTATATCTTAGATTACATGCTGTAAGTTGGTTTCTCTTTTCATTAATGCAAAACTATTAAATTAAATTTATTTTACAGAAGGTTGCTTTCTTTTTTTGTCAAAAAAGAAATAGATATGTAGATTGTAAATACTTTTATTTATTATAAACCTGTACAAATCTAAGAAACCCATTATGCTTAAGAAATTCTTTTATACATATTTTTATTTCTCAAAAGCTCATTAATATTGATGTAGTGTACTTTTATAGTATCCACAAAGTTACTAATTGGCAAATTGGTATTTTGTATGGAAGTAAAAATACTACTTTGTTTACATTTTATTACTTTTATGACAAAGAATTTTCTTCAGGCAACAAGCATCTGACATTCTCTAACACCATTATTTAATCATTATAAAATTCATGTTTGCCCTTTCAAAAGAAGTAAAAAAAATTTCTTTCTGAGGCATAATGTGCCTTTAAGTTTCAGAATTTTCAGACTCCCAAATTATCCTCAGATTGAAGAAATGTTAAATAAAGGATTTTCAGGAATCTTCTTTTCTAGATTTGCAAATTTTCACCTATGCTTATATGTTTTCCAGGGTGAATCTTTAGATGATGTACCTCAAATTGTGATAGATGAATGTGCTCAACTTGTCAAAGCAAACAGTATACAAGGTATGATATATCAGCAATATCATCAACTTAGTGCAATAACTTCTATTAAATTTTGAAGGACTTAACCCATTACTGCACTAAGGATGGACTATACACATGGGAATGAATAATAAAACTTTTTAGTTCATAATGTGACTTTCTTGCGCTCCTGGTGGAAGGAGACCTCAGTAGCCCATATCAATCTCATTAGAATCAGATCATCGTTTTAGCTCTGTAACTCTTCGCTACAAACAGAAGGTTAGTGGGTCGACAGTTAGGATATGATTTTAAAGAGATTGGAGCCCATCTGTGCATTATTTCACCTTTATAGAACCACCAACTACTGTTTGTCTCACCAGGCTCTATACTGCTAGTATATGCAGCTTGATTGTTGTATTTTAATATTGACACCTTAAAATTGAGTGATCCAAAACTCTTAACATGGTCAATGCCTATGGTAGAGATTTTCAAATTTGAATATCAGTAATGCATGATATGAGTTTGTTTGGTTTTTTACGCAAATATCACATTTGTGGTAATATCCCTGCAGTTGGTTCACCTACCATATTTTCTGAAAACTAACCAGTTATTACCGATTTCTTTGCAAAAAGACAGACTACATATCCCAGATTTTTTCTGAATCAGCGGTGAAAGACAAATGACCATTAGACTCGGTGTCCAAGATCAATTGTTAAGTATGGTGGTATAGGGCTATATTACAGTGTAAGATATTCGGATTTGAATCCACTAGGCCTTTCAGACTACCAGATTTGAATATTCACTAGCCCAAAAGATATTTCACTAGCATGATTCATTTATTCAAAACAGTTGTTTATAGTGCCTCTGAAAATGCAGAAGCCTGGCCGGGCTTGTTACTTTAACCCATTACGCGATATACACGCCTTTAAACGCCTTTTTCACCCCCCTTTTTTGTTGTCTCTAATGGTGAAAAAATGCCTTATTTAGGCCCTCAACACTTGTTTTTGTTTGAGAAATGTTGTTAAAAAAAGTGACCACTTTTTCGGCACGGCCCTCCAACCAAAAGATACATCAGGGGGTTGCCAGAAGGGGGATATGCCCCCTTCTGTTTGGGGAGTTTGAAGGGGGGCAGAGTCCCCCTCATCGCCAAGAAAATTTTGGACTTGTGAGAGGCTATAAATGACCCCAGATTGATCATAAGGTAACGTGTAACCAACGCTGAAAAGCATTTGACTCTATCTCAATCCATTGAGAAGTTGCAGCACTTTAAAATCAATTTTGATGGAAAAAATCAATGCAAAATAGTGATTTTTGGCAATTTTGAGATGTCCCCTCATTGCCATGGTAACAGAAAATTTAAGCCTGAGCATGTTGTTTCAAGGGCAATGGTCCAGTCAACATTTGTGCCAAGTTTGATTAGTGTTGAAGCAGTTTTTATAGTATTATAGCAATTTGAACTTGTAACGGGAGACTTTTCAATGAAAACAGCCATTTTTCACAAAATGCTCATGAAGTAATGGGTTAAAAAGTTGTTAGCCCAGGGAGAAATTTAGTAGTCAGGGGCTATCAGACTACTGCTAATTTCGAACAATGCTATATACATGTTTGTCACATACCTGTGCAGCTTTTGTGACTTCGTAAAAACTGTATGCAACGGTTGTGCATATATTTTGACGTGACATCATTTGCATTATACAAAAATAGCCTAAAGATGTGCTAAATGTTTGCCTTACGCTATAGGCACATCAATTACAAAACAGGATTATTTTCACTGTTAAAAGTTCTTATGTTGATTATGTAATAAATAGAATATTATATTTGTGTAGATTCAATACTTATTTTATTGAACTCGGTGAAGAAAATTATAATATACAAATCATTCAATAAGTTCAGTATTGAATCTATATACTCATTTAATATGCTCTGTATATAATATACAGGTAACAAGATGAACAATGTAGATGTAGTATACACAATGTGGGATAATCTCAAGAAAACAGCTGGCATGGATGTAGGACAAGTTGGTTTCCATAAAAACAAAGAAGTAAGATTTTCTTTGTCATTAATGCAATTTTCTCTTTATCGTAATCTAAATAGATGTTTTACACATAGCAATTATTACCTCCCCTTTATTTTTGTACATTAATCTTTGTTCTCCCTTTCCTCATCATAATTTTCATTTATCTTGAAATTTTATGTTTTTTGAGGCACATCATGCCTCAGAAATAAATAAATTTTTACTTCCGTAGAAAAGGCAAACATGAATTTTATGTTTAGATAATGGTTTATGAGAAATGTTATGTTAGTTACTTAAAAAAGTAGCGATAAATGCGTAACAATTTGCCATAAAAATAGCAAAATGTAGTATTTTGACTTCCATATAAAATTCTAATTAACTTACTGTACTTATTGCAAAACAAGCAACAGATCAAAAAGATGGCTCTGGTAATTGGCCAATTAGTAATTTCTGAGACATAATGGGCCTTTAAGTAAGATTAAAAATTGACATGTTATGAATTGACATTTTCTTTACCAGGTAAGAAAAGTTAGAGTAGAAAAAAGAATAAATGAAATAGTAAATAGACTTAATAAAACAAAAGAAGAAAAATTTCCCGATCTCCGAACGTTACGAGAGGATAGAGACCGCGAGGAACGGGAAGATCAGAGACATAAATTACAAGACCAGAAAAAACGGGAAAAGGAAGAAATGGAGAGAAAAGAAAAAGAAAGAGAACAAAGGTAAGAATTGTTTTGTACATTGTTTGAATAATGTTAATTTTCTTAGGTTGATGTGAATATGACGGCCTTTGCCTTGGCCATTCAGGTGCTTTCTTTGGATATGACGTCATAAAGTGACCTGGAATCTTACAAAATTGCGGACATGGTGACCAGACAATGTGATTAATCAAAAACAGTTGTTGTGGTGTTTAGTCCAGCTTCTTTTTTAAGAACTGTCATTTTTTACATTATTAAAAGTTAGACAACCAAGAGTTAGTATGAAAGAGCCTGGTCTGTTTGCACAGAAATGCGCTGTTCTGTACTGGAGTCAAACACAAGTTATTAAAGGTTCCAGCAGAAAACGGGATAAATATGGTGCCTCTTGTTGTTCTGAACTTTTGTTTTATAATGTTTTTATAGGTTAAAGCAGCCTTCAGCTTTTATTTTTTGTTGGAAAAACAATTCTGTGCTGTTTCAAACTAAGTATTTCCAGTAATATTATCTAGGAAAAGTGTATCATATCACTGTAAAGCCTTCTTCAAAATAGCGCCCTAGAGCTGTTTAAAGCGTGCAGTGATGTTAGTTTTTAAAAATAGAAGATTGGGAAACAAATTGTCTGCTTTACTAATTTACATACAGAGTGTGACCAGTAGTTTAGAGGGGTTATTGAGGGGTTTCCTTATTGTATATGTATTAAATCAGTAACAAGTTGCATTTTATAAAATTTATACCTTAATTCTTTTGATTTGGCAATATCTAAAACTATTTAGAAAAACTGAAGGTCGCTTTAATAAAAAATTTTTTTTTGATGAATATGAGATTTTTTTTCTCAGTACATTATATGCTTTTGTATATTTACAGGTATATCTGAATTTTGTTATATTTAGGTATACAGAACACTTGTTGATATAACTTTGGGGTTTATATATTTTGACTTCAATGTAAACATTTCATCATACACAGTTTACTTATCGTTTTAGATCCTACTCAAATTTGATGACAGAGGATAGAATGACTTCTAATAAGGTATTTGTTATATTTGTAATTTTTCTTTAAGCTTTATAATTAATTGGTACAGCTTCACACCTTCAGTGTCAGGCTAGTTTTAGATAATTTAAATAGTTTTATAATTGAAACTTTGTATCTGTAAAGTGAGTTAATTCAGCCAAAGTAACTAAAAATTTCCAAATTTACAAAAGACGAGTCAAAATAGCCCTTACTCAGCAACGGGGTAGAAAATAAGTTACCAACGTTTCAGTCTTATCATGCATACAACACAAAAATTACATGAAAATCATGACATGGATTGAGAATAGTTGTACAATTTCTGAAGATATGAAAAGTGTTCTTTGTTTTTTAATTTGTATACAAAAGTGTTTGAAGTGCTGCATAGTTTGGTAGGGTGCTCTCAAATTTCACTTTAAATTGATTATTGTGTTATACAAATAAAATTTTTCATTTCAGGATGGCGGAAATGATTCGGACGATTTTATGTAATATACATGTTGACTGTGATACCATCATATCCTGTATGTTAACAGACTGTCTATCTTTCTTAAACTTAAAAAACATAAACCAGTCTGTGTAGACCAGTCACAATAAATTTTTTGCCAGCAGAAGTTGTGAATATGAGCATTCATATAATAAATTATTTGAAGAAGAATTTACACTCATTTTGATTCAAACACAAGTCTTCAAAGATCTAACATGTAGAATATATTGAAAGATTGTACATGTATTACTAAATCAATTTCTTAATGTAGTGAGGAGGTTGGTTACATTTTGCTGAATATTTTACAAACAAGCATGCAGGTGCTACACACACACACACCTGTTAGTAAATGAATAAACTAGAAATGTCTTAGTCAATATAAAAGTATATAACTTGTCAATGAAAACTAGTTATATAAATCATATTATGTGTATTGGTGATTAAAGGGGCCTTCAGCTTTTGTTATTTGTTTGAAAAAGTATTTCTGTATGTGTTGTTTCAAACCAAAAGTATTTTAATCTTGGAATAGGGGATCATATCATTGTTAGGCCTTCTACAAAACGGCGTCCAGAGAGCTATTTATAGGGCACCAGTGATGTTTGTTGCTAAAAATAGAAGATTGAGAAACAAATCATCTGCTTTACTTGATTTACATAATTATAGAGAGTGGAAATTTCAAGCTCAAAAAAGTTTCCTTATTGTTTATTACTTTATCAGAGGCAAATTATATTTTATCTCTTATCTTTTTATTTGACAATTATATGAAATTATTAATCTAAAAATAACATTTAACCATTAGAAAAGCTGAAGGCCGCTTTAACGAAGCTTTATTTTATCATTCATATTCTGAATTGCGGAGCCAACTTGTGTGTATATGATACATAGAAATGTAATTATGTATTTGTGATAAGTTAGCAAAATATGTGCAATTTTTAAGATCTTTGGATGTTGTTTTTTTATGAGACACAAGTGTAATTTGTATATAATGTGGAAATAACAAGCTCAAAGTGTGAAAACAGCAACTTTTTAGAAACTATTGCCATAAACTTTTGTAAATCGTTAAATGTAAATGAATAAAACTATAAAATTCTTATTTGTTTATTTTGTATATTAATCACTAACATTTTTACATTATAGTAAATATTGTAGTTTTCCCATAATTCTTGTATGTCAAAGGGAGGTAATTCATGAGTTACTGTAGCTAGTTACTAATTTGTCTGCTCAAAATTTGTCAAAGGGAGGTAAATGGTGGGTTTAAGTAACTGATTACAATATGGTCTGCACTTCTCAAAGGGAGATAATTGATGGGGTACGGAACATATTAGTCTAACAGATTCTTTTTATGTCAAAGTAAGGTAGCTGATACGTTTAACTAGTGGACTGTTTTATAATCTGCTCGGGAGCCTTATTTATCATAAGAGATAATCTTTGTATTAAGGAACTCCACTAGCCTGAAAACATAAATTTCTTACACAGGTCAGTTGGGGCATTTTAAACAGAAATATATGCAAAAGATAGTTAAGAACTGTACTCAGAAATAAATTTTGGGTAATTGTTTTCACAATTAGAAAAATAATTCTGGAAAAACAGAAGAAGCAATGATCTGAAATTTTGCACAACAGTTATTGGATCTATATCTTCATTAATTGGAACATGAATCTCGAAAAAAATCAGTCTTGTCTGGTCAAAAACCTCAGTGAGTGGAGTCAAAGTAGGGAGGTAACTGCTATAAAGTAGATTGTATGTAAAAGGGAGGTAACTGTGAGATCATTGCCATATATTTTGCTCGTAATTCTTGTATGTCAAAGGGAGGTAACTCAAAGGTTAGTGAATAATATAGCATATTCTTGAACCATTTGTTTATAATACCCGAAGAACAAAGGGAGGTTATCCATTGACATGCACAATGATCACAAGGTTTTGGATGTACGTTCTGCTATAACAGCAAGTGATAGATCCCTGCTCTGACCTTTCCTTTGAATAATAGATTTAACCGCAAACATTGACATGTGCTCTTTGTTAACACGTATGTTGTGAAATACTTAATTGTATCCACTAATCTGATAATTAAAATTAGACAGGTCAGAGCTCTTTGCATTAAAACCGATATAGCATTATTATGAAAACTTGTCAGTATTGTGTAACAGTGATTTTTTTTTCTTTTTATCCCCCGCCGATGGAATCGGGAGGGGGATATAGTTTTGGCATTGTCCATCCGTCCGAATTTCGTTTCTGGAGTAGTTCTCTGCAACTACTGGCTGGAATTCAAAGAAACTTTATGGGAATCATCAATATCAAGAGGAGATGCGCATATCGTCGGCTTGTTCCAGTCCGACCCTTTTACTCAGAGTTATGGCCCTTGATTAGTTATGTAGTATGCATATAGAATAAAAATCGTTTCAACACTACTTCTCTGCAACTACTGGCTGGAATTCAACAAAACTTTATGGGAATCATCAATATCAAGAGGAGATGCGCATATTGTCGGCTTGTTCCGGTCAGACACTAACTCAGAGTTATGGCCCTTGATTAGTTATGTAGTATGCATATAGAGTAAAAATCGTTTCTGCACTACTTCTCTGCAACTACTGGCTGGAATTCAATGAAACTTTATGGGAACCTTCAATACCAAGAGGAGATGTGCATATTGTCGGCTTGTTCCGGTCAGACACTTTAACTCAGAGTTATGGCCCTTGATTAGTTATGCAGTATCCATATAGAAAAATATTTGTTCTCGCTACTTCTCTGCTACTACTGGCTGGAATTCAATGAAACTTTATGGGATACTAAGAGGAGATGTGCATATAGCCGCCTTGTTCCAGTCAGATACTTATAACTCAGATTTATGGCCCTTGATTAGTTATGTAGTATGCATACATCTCATTGGCATTTCCAGATTTTACTATTTAACACAAAGTTATGGCTCTGTTATTGCCCTGAATATTTATCAAGTTCAAAGAATATTACTGTTTATGCCATGATTAATATATAAATAAAGCCTTATGTCTTCAGTTGTTGTGTTAATAATAACCAGTACTCGGCGGGGGATAAAAATTCAACGAATTTGCTTGTTTTACTTTTTTTTTCTCTTTTATTTTTTGTGTAACAGTGATTTGCATTTGAAATAAGAACAACACAAGAAGTAGTTTTTGTATCTGTATTGTTTATATTGTACATACTGGGGAAATTCGATCTGAAAACGGCTCCACCCAATTTTTAACTGTCACTTTCAAATTTCAAAATACTGGTACATGAAAAATGACATCATCTACACTGTATGGTCTTTTCAGTATCAATTCTAAATAATTTTGCACCACATACTGAATTGTTTCAGGAGAATGATTATAATACTGATTGAGTAGATTAGAATTCCAGCATCTCCTCTTCTGCCACTAGAGCCTCGTTTGTATATTTACCTGTAAACAAAAGAGATATTGACAATAGATGCTATCTAGAATTTGGCAAATGTGGGTTTTTCCGAGCTAATCTGTAGGTACAAACAAACTTTTACCATTATGGCTTCATGGTGCACTTACCAGTCACAATAGCTTAGTCAACCTGAAGCTGTAACTATAAAAAGTTTGCTTGTACCTACCGATTAGCTGAGCTGGGAGAATCCCAAATATTTTTATTCCTAAGTTAGTCTTTATAAAATTATCTGAATAGGAAATTAAGGAAAATCTATATAACTTTTTTCTTGATGATATAATTATATAATTTTGTGTGTTTTTAGCTCACCTGTCACAAAGTGACAGGGTGAGCTTTTGTGATCGCTTTTCGTCCGGCGTCCGTCCGGCGTCCGTAAACTTTTTCTTTAAATGACATCTCCTCATAAACCGCTGAGCCAATTTCATCCAAACTTCACAGGAATGTTCCTTTGGTGATCACCTTTAATAATTGTTCAAAGAATTTAATTCCATGCAGAACTCTGGTTGCCATGGCAACCGATAGCAAAAACTTAAAATATCTTCTTTTAAAAAACCCAAAGAGGTAGAGCTTAGATATTTGGCATGAAACATCTTCTAGTGAGTGTCTATCAAGTTTGTTCAAATAAAAGCCCTGGGGTCAAAATTGGCCCCGCCACAGGGGGTCATTGATTTTCCCTATATGCATATAGTAAAAACTTATAAAATCTTCTTTTAAAGAACCCAAAGAGCTAGAGCTAAGATATTTAGCATGAAACAAGTTCTAATGGGTGTCTACCAAGTTTGTTCAAATAAAAGCCCTAGGGTCAAAATGGCCTCCCCCAGGGGGTCATTGATTTTCCCTATATGCATATAGTAAAAACTTATAAAATCTTCTTTTAAAGAACCCAAAGAGCTAGAGCTAAGATATTTAGCATGAAACATCTTCTAATAAGTGTCTATCAAGTTTGTTCAAATAAAAGCCCTGGGGTCAAAATTGGCCCCGCCCCAGGGGGTCATTGATTTTCCCTATATGCATATAGTAAAAACTTAATAAAATCTTCTTTTAAAGAACCCATAGAGCTAGAGCTTAGATATTTAGCATGAAACATCTTATGATGGGTGTCTACCAAGTTTGTTCAAATAAAAGCCCTGGGGTCAAAATTGGCCCCGTCCCGGGGGTCATTGATTTCTCTTATATGTGTATAGCAAAAACGTAAAAAATCTTCTTTGAAAAAAAACAAATAGCTAGAGTTTAGATACTAAGCATGAAACATCTTCTAGTGAGTCTCTACCAAGTTTGTTAAAAAAAAAAGCCCTGGGGTCAAAATTGGCCCCGCCCCGGGGACATTCATTTTCCTTATTTGTGTATAGCAAAAACTTAAAAAATCTTCTTTGAAGAAACTCAAATAGCTAGAGTTTAGATATTAAGCACGAAGCATCTTCTAGTGAGTGTCTACAAAGTTTGTTCAAATAAAAGCCCTGGGGTCAAAATTGGGCCCGCCCCAGGGTAAATTGATTTTCCTTATATGTGTATAGCAAAAACTTAAAAATTCTTTGAAAAAACCCAAATAGCTAGTTTAGATATTAAGCAGGAAACATTTTCTAGTAAGTGTCTACAAAGATTGTTCAAATAAAAGCCCTGGGGTCAAAATTGGCCCTGCCCCAGGTGTGTCACTGTTTTTAACTAAATGTGTAAAGAAATAACTTGACCAGCTAGACCTTAGATGTTTAGCATGAAACATCTTCTAATGGGTGTCTACCAAGTTTGTTCAAATAAAAGCCCTGGGGTTTAAACTGGCCCACTTCAGGGGCCTATATACAGGTGAGCGACTTCAGGGCCATCATGGCCCTCTTGTTTTCTTTTTGTATGCTTTTTAAGTCTCATAGACCCTTTTCAGATAAAATGGCAATTTTTCAGCCCTCCTGGTAGGGTTAAACCTTTGGTGCCCTTTTGTGCAATATTTCAGGCCAGTAAAGATACCAAATATTTAAATTTCCATAAGGAAGAAAATGGTGACCCTCAGTATATCATTTAAGACTAAAATTGAAAAGTGGAAAAACCACAAATATAACATACGCTAAAGGCAAAACTCCCACATTTGAATTGATTTATTATGGGTATATCATATGTTACAATGTAAGGATCATATGGTGATTCCCTAGCTTTACTGGTGGAGGAAGACATTCTGTGTCTGTTGTGTTCCTCTGTAGACTATTTCTGTTATGAGCAAGCATCTGATTAGAACCAACAACCTTCCATAAGCTATCTATATAACTTTCTCATGTGGAATAATTCATAGTTCCTACTGGAATTCAAACCTACAGTGGTAACTGGTAAGGGGCAATAGATTTGAAGACGGCAACCATAACCACTCGGCCACGGAGACCCATTCCTCGAAACAAAACAAGTTCAATACTGTAATCCTAGTGAAATTCATAACCAGAGAGTTGCAGGGATCTTAATCACTCTGCTATAGATGCCTAAAACCTCCCTTATGTCATTTTAAACACATTTTTACAAAACAGGCTATAATAAATAAATTATTGAATTTTACTTACTGTTAGCACCAATGTTTTGTCCACTACCAACAATACAGTCCTTCAGTTCACACTTCTCACCAATGTGAGCATTGGCCGCAATAACACTACCTTGTATACTACACCTGTTTGATAATAGAAAAATAAATTTTTGAAAATATATTAACAATATGACTATCAGAACAATTTTATCAAATATTAACTTTGAAAAATGGGTCAAAGACAGAAAAGGCCGGGTTGCATATGTATACAAAATATCATGAGGCTGTGATGTTACTTAAATTTTCTACCACTGTCTTGACCATTGATGTTGAAAATTCAACTTAGTTGGTAAACAGAAAAAGAATGAGCATCAGACCTGAAATGGAATCCCACAATATGGGACCACATGTCAATGCTGTGAACCACATATCAAGAAGCTGTGGTAAGTAGTTGCTGACAAAAACTGTTATGAAAATTTTCTACTATCTATTGATCATTAATTATGTCAAAATTTAACTAAGTCAGCAAACAGGAAGTGGATGAGCAACAGACCTGAAATCGAATCCCACTGTATGGGACCAAGTGATAATGCTGTATATCAAATATCAAAAGGCTTTGATAAGTAGTTGCCAAGAAAACTGTTACGAAAATTTCCTACCATTGACCATCAATGTAGAAAATTTAACTAAGTCGGCAAACAGGAAGTGGATTAGCGACAGACCTGAAATGGAATCCCACAGTATGGGACCATATGTTATTGCTGTATGCCAAATATCAAGAGGCTGTGATAAGTAGTTGCTGAGGAAACTGTTACGAAAATTTCCTACCATTGAGCATTAGTGTAGAAAACTTAACTAAGTCAGTAAACAGGAAGTGGATGAGCGACAGACCTGAAATCGAATCCCACAGTATGGGATCATGTGTTGATGCTGTATACCAAATATCAAGAGGCTGTGATAAGTAGTTGCTGAGAAAACTGTTACGAAAATTTCCTACTATGGACCATTAATGCAGAAAATTTAACTAGGTCAGCAAACAGGAAGTAGATAAGCGACAGACCTGAAATCGAATCCCACAGTATGTGACCATGTGTTGATGCTGTATACCAAATATCAAAAGGCTGTGATAAGTAGTTGCTGAGAAAACTGTTACGAAAATTTCCTACTATTGACCAGCATTAAACGAAAATTTCCTACTATTGACCATTAATGCTGAAAATTTAACTAGGTCAGCAAACAGGAAGTAGATGAGCGACAGACCTGAAATCGAATCCCACGGTATGGGACCATGTGTTGATTCTGTATACCAAATATCAAGAGGCTGTGAGAAGTAGTTGCTGAGAAAACTGTTACGAAAATTTCGTTCTATTGACCATTAATGCTGAAAATTTAACTAGGTCGGCAAACAGGAAGTAGATGAGCGACAGACCTGAAATTGAATCCCACAGTATGGGACCATGCTTTGATGCTGTATACTAAATATCAAAAGGCTGTGATAAGTAGTTGCTGAGAAAACTGTTACGAAAGTTTTTTCCCTGCCCGCAGCCCAACATTCACCATACTATAACCCGGGTTTGCACCAGTGCAACCCGGCCAAAAATGAACTACGTAATAAAAACTTATACCCCATCCAGTCAACTTACTCTTCTAAGACTTAACCGTCTGAAATTTATCATACAAGAAAATTGAGCCGTCCCATGACAAAACCAACATAGTGTGTTTGTGACCAGCATAGATCCAGACCAGCCTGAGTATCCGCACAGTCTGATCAAAATCCATGCTGTTCGCTTACAAGCCCTTTTACAAGTAGGGAAACCAATAGCAAACAGCATGGATTCTAACCAGACTGCGCGGATGCAGCATGGATTCTAACCAGACTGCGCGGATGCGCATAATTCTAACCAGACTGCGCGGATGCGCAGGCTGGTCTGGATCCATGCTGGTCGCAAAGAACTATTTTGGTTTTGTCATGGCATGGCTCAAATGTATTTCTAATCTGATGAAGAAATTTTACAAATGAAATTTAGTTTTTGGTACAAAGTCAATTTATAAAATTGATTACTTATGAAACTTTGGTCGAAATCCCTAAGATTATGTACAGTACAAGTGGTTAAGTTAGTGACATGGAAATATTGGTGATTTGACTAAAATTGCTAAAATTTCCTCTAGCCTAAAAATCAAAATATTTACTCACGAGAAATATCTGGAATTTTAAAATCAACTTTTCAACACACAGAAATACCCACTTATATAGTTATACTTAGGATTGGTGCATAAGCCTGTCTACATTTAGTTATTATTGAATAACCAAATTTTGCTATCAGAAAATCTAGTTAAAAGTTATCCCTTCATGTAGATCATAGAAAATACAAAGACATAATATTAATGCTAGTAGATCATTTCCTTACCCTTCACCAATATGAGTATGATCCATGAGAACAGAGTTAGTTATTTTCACTTTATCACCTACAGTACAATGTCTACCAACCACTGAACGTTTCACAGACACCTTCTCTCCAACAATAGCACTTTCCCCGACTAGACAATCAGTACCAATCTGAGGAGAGAAATAAAATTTATTGATCTTGCTAGAGGTTCACTACATAATGTTTCATGCAAAATATCTTAACTCTAGCCTTTGTAAGTTTAGAGAAGATGATTTTTTAAGTTTTTACTATATACATATAAGGAAAACCTATGGCCCACGGGGCGGGGCTAATTTTGACACAAGAGGCAAAATTTGAACAACTTTGGTAGAGTACCTATAGATGATATCATTTAACAAATATTCAAGCTCTAAGCCTTGTTCCTTCAGACAATAAGATTTTTTGATTTTTTACTATACATGTAGTATATATTGAAAATCAATGACCCCCGGGGCAGGGGCAATTTTGACCCCAGGACTATAATTTGAACAATCTTGCTAGAAGTTCACTTCACAATGTTTCATGCAAAATATCTAACCTCTAGCATTTGTCAATTGCCTAGAAGAATTTTTTTACTATAATAAAGTTTTTACTATATACATATTAAGGAAAACCAATGACCCCCGGGCAGGCCGATTTTGACCCAGGGCTATAATTTGAACAATCTGAATAGAGGTCTACCAGACAATGCCTTATGCAAAATATCTAAGCTCAAGGCCTTTTGGGTCTTTACAAGAAGGTATTTTAAGTTTTTACTATATATACATATAGTGAAAACCAATGACCCCCGGGGCGGGGCCGATTTCGACCCAAGGGCTATAATTTGAACAATCTTGGTAATGGTCTATCAGACAATGCCTTATGCAAAATATCTAAGCTTTAGGCCTTTTGGGTCTTTACAAGAAGTTACTTTAAGTTTTTACTATATGTACATATAGTGAAAATCAATGACCCCTGGGGCGGGGCCGATTTTGACCCCAGGGTTATAATTTGAACAATCTTGGTAGAGGTCTACCAGACAATGCCTTATGCAAAATATCTAAGCTCTAGGCCTTTTGGGTCTTTACAAGAAGATTTTTTTAATTTATTCTTATAATTCCTTTTGGTTGCCATGGCAACCAGATTTCTGCATGGAATGAAATTCTTTGAACAACTTTGGAAGCCCTTCACCCAAGGATCAATCCTGCCAAGTTTGGTTGAAATTGGACAAGTGGTTTTTCACAAGAAGATTTTTTAAGTTCACTATATAATCTATATAACACACACACACACACACAAACAAACACACACACAGGTGAATCGCTATATGCCACCGCATCGCAGATGCTGCGGTGGCATAAAAATGAACACAGGGCAAAAACTCCAAAAGTAGGCAAGGCAGAGTTATGCTTTTTTTGCACTGCACTTCTATTCAATGAGATCTATCTATCTATAAAGTTTCCTGATTATATCAGAGTTATGTCCCTGGTAAAATTCAAAGTGTCAAAAAGAACAAAGGGCAATAACTCCAAAAATAGACCAGGCTTTGTTTAGGTTCTTTAAGCATTGCAGTTCTATCCAATTATATCTAGCTACCTTAAAAGTTTCATGTTGATATCTCTAATAGTTTTAAAGTTATGTCTCGGACAAAAGTCAAAAAGTAAAAATAAACAAAGAGCAATTACTTCAAAATAAGGCAAGGCAGAGTAATGATTCTTAAGCACTGCACTTCCATCCAATGAGACCTATCTATCTTCAAAGTTTCATGTTCAGATATCTCTTAAAATTTTAGAGTTATGTCCCGGACAAAGTTCAAAGTGTGAAAATAAACAAAGGGGGATAATTAAAAAATTTGGCAAGGCAGAGTTATGGTTCTTGTGCACTGCACACCTACTCAATGAGATCTATCTACCTACAAAGTTTCATGTTGATACCTCTTATAGTTTTACAGTTATGTCTTGGACAAAGTTCAAAGTGTCAAAATAAACAAAGGGGAATAATTGAAAAATTAGGCAAGTCAGAGTTACGGTTCTTGTGCACTGCACACCTACTCTATGAAATCTTTCTACCTACAAAATTTCATGTTGATACCACTTATAGTTTTAGAGTTATGTCCCGGACAAAGTTCAAAGTGTAAAATAAACAAAGGGGGATAATTCAAATATTAGGCAAGGCAGAGTTACGGTTTTTGTGCACTGCACACATACTCAATGAGATCTATCTACCTACAAAGTTTCATGTTGATACCTCTTATACATTTAGAGTTATGTCCCGGACAAAGTTCAAAGTGTAAAATAAACAAAGGGGGATAATTCAAATATTAGGCAAGGCAGAGTTACGGTTTTTGTGCACTGCACACATACTCAATGAGATCTATCTACCTACAAAGTTTCATGTTGATACCTCTTATACATTTAGAGTTATGTCCCGGACAAAGTTCAAAGTGTAAAATAAACAAAGGGGGATAATTCAAAACTTAGGCAAGGCAGAGTTATGGTTCTTGTGCACTGCAAACCTACTCAATGAGATCTATCTACCTACAAAGTTTCATGTTGATACCTATTATAGTTTTAGAGTTATGTCCCGGACAAAGTTCGAAGTGTAAAATAAACAAAGGGGAATAATTAAAAAATTAGGCAAGACAGAGTTACGGTTCTTGTGCACTGCACACCTACTCAATAAGATCTATCTACCTACAAAGTTTCATGTTGATACCCCTTATACTTTTAGAGTAATGTCCCGGACAAAATTCAAAGTGTAAAATAAACAAAGGGGGATAATTAAAAAATTAGGCAAGGCAGAGTTACGGTTCTTGTGCACTGCACACCTACTCAATGAGATCTATCTACCTACAAAGTTTCATGTTGATATCTCTTGTACTTTCAAAGTTATGTCCCGGACAAGAAAAGGGGACGGACGGATGGACGGACGGAAAGCCGGACGGACAAGGCGGCAACTATATGCTCCCCCGAAATTTTTTCGGGGAGCATAAAAAAAAGAAAACCCACTGCTCTCCAGATAAGCAGGTAGATTGCAAGTGCAGCTTACAGTCTGACCAGAATTTACAGTCTCTACTGCATTCAATTAACATTTAATACTGAAATGCCCGGAAGCTTCATAATAGTTAAAGTAGGTTAAGATCCAATACATATAATACAATCAAACCTGTGTTTAAGACTCTTAAACACAGGTTTGATTGTATTATATGTATTGGATCTTAACCTTAAAGACCACCTCCATATAAAGATAACCCTGTAAATAAAGGCCATTTTTATAAAACCATTTTTAAAAAAATAAAATTGAATAAATTAACCTTTAAAGAGAGACCACTTGTCTTTAAATAATATACTTTGTCTCAGACTTTGGTAGCCTTTATTTGCAGGTTTGACTGTAAGCAGTATGAGAATTAAATCATGTATTCTATTTGAATAAGTTACCTGCTGTTTTCCTTTAAGGGTGGCAGATGGATGAACATTAGGCATATCTTTATTTACAGACATCAAGTATCTTTGAATCTGTAGAATAAAAATAATAACATGTTAGTTTAAATAACTACAACAAACATGATGCCAGTCAGTTACAGAAACTTGCTTAACCTTTTACCCCATGAGCATATTGCGAAAAATGGCCGTTTTCATTGGAAAGCCTCCTGTAACAAGTTCAAACTGCTATGAAACTATGAAAAATGCTTCAATACTGATGAAACTTGGCACAATTGTTGACTAGACCATAGCCTCTGTGACAGCATGCTCAATCGTAAATTTCTTGTTACCATGGCAACGGGGGGACGTCTCAAAATTGCCAAAAAATCACTCTTATCTGCCAACCCCCTGATGTAACATTTGGATGGGGGGCGCCGCCGAAAAAGTGGTCACTTTTTTTAACAACATTTCTCAAAAGAAAAACAGGGTTGGGGCCTAAATAGGGCATTTTTTCACTGTTTGAGGCCTCAAAAAAGGGGGGGGGGGGGACAAAAAGCCGTCAAAACACATCTATATCAGGGAAAAGGTTAACCCAAATCATAAAGAATTCATAAACAAGTTTCTGATGCTGTATGCTTAATTTCAGTTCTAACATTGACAAAATGTTTCTGATTTTTATAAATGCCAATGCCACAACATGATGTAAACAAATTACATTTTTATCTATGAGAGTGGTGGTTTCCTCTGTGATTTTTTAGAAAATACCAATATAGTAACTCCCTTACATGGTCATTAATCGCTTAAAAGGGCATTACCAGGGGCCGACATAAGGCCCGATACCAAATTCTCATAACCTAACTATTTCCCAGTCTCGATAAAAATATTCCCAATTGCTGGCAAATCAATTTTTTTCAACTTTTAAAAAAATTTGAACAATTTTGACTTGTTTCTCAGAAGAAGAGTCAGCTTATTTGATCATACGCTACAAATATTACTTGAAAAGAGCTATGCATATGGTAATTTTTACAACTTATAAATTTCTCAAATTGCCTGGAACGCCTTATAAATTTTTCCCAATTTAAGCCAGAGGCCTCTTTCCAAAACTGCTGGAAAAAACCCTGCCGTGATCCTTTACAGCTGTGATTATGAAACACTATTTTATGGTTAAAGTAGAGAAAACATAACATATAAAAATATTACATTATGTTTACTATAAATGGAATAGTTAGCTACAAAATTTCTTGTACAAAACAAGTACCTGTCTGTTTGTTTCACAATAGGAAGCCACTGTGTTTGTACGTACACACAATCCTCCTGTGACGGTGTAGGCATAGCAACGTATTTTATCACCATGGAAACAATCCTCCATGTCCCCGGTATGATCTATCCACGTAGACATGTCTTGTATGACACCTGACATATCATTTTCTGGTATGTAACTCAAGATATCTGGGGGGAAAAAAAGAGAGAAAAATTAAACAAGAGGCCCTAGATCGCTCACCTGACCCATCAAACTCATCCACACAATTACCTAGACAAGCATTCTGACCAAGTCTCATCACAGGTGAGTCAAAAATGTGACCACTACAGTGTTAACAAGGATTATCCATATTTGAGCAGTATGACCTAGTTTTTTACCCAGGTGATCCATATTCAAACTTGACCTAGAAATCATCAAAACAAACTTTCAGACCAATTTCCAGGATACTTGGATCAAAACAGTAGCAACTAGAGTGTTAACAAAATTTTTCTATTTTTTGCTCCAGTGACCTAGTTTCACATGCAATTTCGAACTCATCCGAGCAATTACCTAGACAAGCATCCTGACCAAGTTTGATGATAATTGAGTCGAAAATGTGACCACTAGAATGTTAACAAGGTTTTTCCATATTTGGGCGGTGTGACCTAGTTTTTCATCCAAGATGACCCATGTTCAAACTTGACTTAGAAATCATCAAAACAAACTTTCAGACCAATTTACAGGATATTTGGATCAAAACAGTAGCCACTAGTGTTAACAAGATTTTTCTATTTTAAGCTCCTGTGACCTATTTTTTCATCCAAGATGACCAATGTTCGAACTCATCCAAGCTATCACCTAGACAAGCATCTTGACCAAGTTTGATGATGATTGATGCAAAAATGTGACCGCTAGAGTGTTAACAAGGTTTTTCTATTTTTAGCTCCAGTGACCTACTTTTTCATCCGAGATGACCCATGTTCGAACTCATCCGAGCTATCACCTAGACAAGCTTCCTGACAAAGTTTGATGATGATTGATGCCAAAATGTGACCGCTAGAGTGTTAACAAGGTTTTTCTATTTTTAGCTCCGGTGACCTACTTTTTCATCCAAGATGACCCATGTTCGAACTCATCCAAGCTATCACCTAGACAAACATCCTGACCAAGTTTGATGATGATTGAGGCAAAATTGTGACCTCTAGAGTGTTAACAAGATTTTTCTATTTTAAGCTCTTGTGACCTAGTTTTTCATCCGAGATGACCCATGTTCGAACTCATCCTAGCTATCAACTAGATAAGCATCCTGATCAAATTTGATGACGATTGAGGCAAAAATGTGACCGCTGGAGTAATAACAAGGTTTTTCTATTTTTAGCTCCAGTGACCTACTTTTTCATCCGAGATGACCCATGTTCGAACTCATCCGAGCTATCACCTAGACAAGCATCCTGACCAAGTTTGATGATGATTGATGCAAAAATGTGACCGCTAGAGTGTTAACAACAAAATGTGAACGGACGACGGACGGACGACGGACAATCATCGATCCTTAAAGCTCACCCTGAGCATGCTCAGGTGAGCTAAAAATTGTGCACAAAAGTTTGTCAATAAACAATAACACAATTTTCTCTTGAAATTTAGATATCAGTATCCTTGAAAGTATATCAAAGGCACTCTTGAGTGACAAAAAGCAAATTTGTTACCAGAAACTTTAAAAACAAGATATGTATGAAACCTACATAGAAAAGATAAATAGATAAAGGGGTGGCCTAGTGATTATGGTGTCTGCTTCTCACTCTAGGGATCATGGGTTCAAGCCCTACTGGGGTAACAACACCTCACAAGGTTTCCACACAAGCCACCATTATACTTGTAAGTTCCAAGAAGCAAAAGCAATAGTGATTCTAATAAGCTGCTGTCTCCTTAATCAAGCTTCAATAAATAATATTTAAACTAAACACTTGGTGCTCCATTAACTGACTAATGCTTGTTAGGTAAAAATAGATACAAATGAGGCCACCTGGTGGATATATATGGAGGTGTTTTTAAAATTAGGGATCCTTTCATGTATATGTTTTTGTGTTGCAGAGAGAAATCAAAAACTTATCCAGTTACTTCTTTAAGACTTTAACTAACCTGACTTAACATCTTCTGAAATAATAGATTCATTTGTGTTTGGTATGTCTTTCTTTTTTCTTCTGGCAAACTGTTTCTTCACAAGATGTGGAATTAGCTCCCCTTTCAATGAAGATATTTGTCTGTAAAAACAAGATCAATCCATTTGAACTGATTTTTTAAGTTACCAATTTTTCATCAAAAGGCTGCTATATGTTAAGCATATACTGCCTATGTAAAAGTATTAAACATTAATATCAGAATAGCATATTTGACTTTTTTGTTAAGCTTTGTCTGACTAACAACAAATTCTTCATAATAATACATAATCTGCATATAATGGGGATTCAAGGTACTTTTGCAATTTTAAACCTTTTTTATTTGTTTGCTAATCATTTTATCATTTTCCTTTGAATCTAGCAAGTACCATCTACAAAAGATTATTTTTTTTTTCAAAAGTAGACGGGTTGCCGATAACATAAAGAGAGAAAGGAAAACGGCGTTTTATAACATGTTTCAGGATATTTCACACAGCTATCTTATCATAAAATAACCTCTGTAATTTTGTCCTAATTACATTGTTTTATAAAGTAATATTAGACCAAAAGTAAATGTACAGTTGTATACTGAATACTTACTTATTATCAGCTAAATAGTTTATCACCCACTTCTTCATAAGATAAAGGTGACAGTCTGTTAAATTGGACCTAATATTTACATTAGGGTGCCTACAAAAAAAACAACACTACAATATAGTTGAACAAAACAGCTTTTTAGTTGGTCAGCAGTATCTGATTTTACCCATGGAATCAGCGCCGACCAAGATCCACCAGAACATTCTTACCATCAAATCATGTTCTGCTATTTTTGCTGTTCAGTCAGTATGATTTTGAAAAATTTCCCAAAAAATGATGAATGTTTTTTTTCTCCATATCTAAAGATCAACAAGAAAATTTAAGATTAGTAAGAATTTATATAGATCTACTTATTGATATATACAAATATGAATAATATTACATATTTATAGTAAAGGGACATCATTTAAAATTCTATCCAAATTACAATACATAATAGCTAGATAAGTGGTTTAGAGTTGAGCATAAAACTTTTGAAATATTAAAATGTATACATAATCTTCAGCATGTCACACTCATATTTTTACCCGCAATTTAGAAGACTGTGTAATCAGAATATATAAATATAATATCATTATGCCAATCCAAAATAATACAAACATTAATCACATGAAGACTTTCAAGCGTTACAAGTAATAACAAGCAATTATCATAGTATTGCAAGCAATCCATAAGTCCCCTACCAGTTAGAACCCCATCAACATTCTGAAGGGCCATTGGCCATTCACTAATGTTTCAATTTTTCTCTATTTTAAGTAAATTTGTTGGAAAAGTTCTTTAAAAGTGATCACAGGAAACAGTTTTTATGAACAGACAGACGGACTGAAGGACACTCTAAAGTTAATATTTGAAACATCCCTGTTACCAAAATATAACATTTTAAAAGCAAAATTCTTAAAGAGGAGATAACTCTTGAATTAAAGATGCAATTTCATAAAAATTTTCAGCTCTTTTTGACTAATCACAAATATTGTTTTATTTGCCATGTTTTAAGCCTATTTGTTGCCAAGGCAACTGATATTTTATCAAAATAGGAAGAACGGATAAGACATGCATAATCTCAAGACTGCTATCTACCCATATGTCAAGTTTCATAAAAATATTTCCAGTACTTTTTGAGTTATAACTGGATTCAGTTTATGTGTAAAATTTGCCATATTTTCAGTCTATGTGTTGCCATAGCAACCAGAATTTTCAACATAGGAAGAAAAGAAAAAGACATGCATAATCTCAAGACTGCCATCTACCAATATGTCAAGTTTCATAAAAATATTTCCAGTACTTTTTGCGTTATCACTGGATCCAGTTTATGTGTAAAATTTGCCATATTTTCAGCCTATTTGTTGCCATAGCAACCAGAAATTTCAACATAGGAAGAAAAGAAAAAGACGTGCATAATCTCCATACTGCCATCTATCCATATACCAAGTTTCATAAAAATATTTTCAGTACTTTTCAAGTTATCGCGGGATCCAGTTTATGTGTAAAATTTGCCATATTTTCAGTCTATTTGTTGCCATAGCAACCAGAATTTTCAACATAGGAAGAAAAGAAAAAGACGTGCATAATCTCCATACTGCCATCTATCCATATACCAAGTTTCATAAAAATATTTTCAGTACTTTTCAAGTTATCGCGGGATCCAGTTTTGTGGACGGACGGACTGACGGACTGACAGACGGACAGACGGACGGACGGACAGACGGACGGACGGACAGACGGACGGAGGGTAAACCTAAAGTCCCCTCCGGTAAACCGGTAGGGGACTAATAAGAAATACTTCCCTTCCTTACCAGCAGTTCTTAGAATTGAAGAATATTTTTCTTACTTTTTAAATAAAGATTTTCTAAATTTGATTTTATCATCATCCATATCTGTGAGATCAGCCTCTGATGTCATGAACAAAACCCTGTTACCTTTCTCATCAAAACCTATAAAATCTCGCTCTGAAATGAATGTAAAATTATATATATATTATTTAAACTTAATAGTAAACATAAACACAACTGTAAGACCTTATAGTAATATTATACAAAGGTGGTAATCATGGTAATGGCTAAACCATTCCAAGAATCAGTGAAGCATACCATCGCTACAAAGGTAACATGTGTCAACTTTTTAGCTTTACTGGTGAAACCTGAGACAACCCTCAATCATAATTCCAAACACAATTGATACTTAGAATTATTTTCTATTTTTTCATGCCAATTTAAACACTTGGTTTGATCAAATCACCTGACTGGCTTTCCTGGTTTACTAACCAGTAACCATTAATATTTCCCCAAGTGATCATTTGGTGCAATGTCCAAATAAAAATTTCAACAGAGAAATTTTGCCATACTTGACAGGGTTCTCGGGGACGCTTATTTCGGCGTCCCGGTACGCATGTTTATTACAGCTGGACGCAAATATTTCAGAGCAAGGATTCCACGTACGCTTAATTTTGCCTGGGGACGCATAAACATTGCCGATTGTTTACAACCACTAATACACAAATTCGTCGGCGCGTGTCAGTCTATAGGTAGGCGGTCCTATGCACATCGACCCGTGAAGCGATTAGCCAATCAGCTATAACGCTTTCGATCATTATCACGCAATAGAGATCAGACTAATGTATGTACACGCGCTGTAGGTGTAATTAACAGATATAACACGAGATATATTTGATCAACAGTTAATTGGAAATTAGTAAATTTTACCGACAAAAGGATAAAAATATTGACTATTTACGCCGCAAGTTTAAAGACTGTTTTCTCAAATTACAAATGAGTGTAATTTTGAATTATTGTCGAATATTTTCGGCATTTTCTAGGCAAAATTTTGCTTTCGTTTCATGCCTGCAAAAACATTCTATAAGAGTATGAAGAATTTGAGATTTGTGCCGAAATTCCAGGGCAACAAACCAAAATACACATACGCTTTTCTTTGATATTTAGATTTTATCAGAAAATTGATCCCGAACATCGGCAATTTCACTTCGCCAGAAACCCTAAAATTTCGCAAAAATTCTCAGTTTCCAAGCCAAACATGTGAATGAATTGTTCCTTTATTATTCAATCAACATTAAATCTTTAAATATCGATCTTCAATTTGCCCCCTTTTGAAGATATTTGCTAAAATAATTATCGATCGGATGAATCTCTTACACACTGTGTGAAGCTGTACGCGATTTTCCTATTCATTCCGCTAAACGCTTCCTATATACATTTACGTTTTTTTTTACAACTTTTTGTCTTTAGAGTGGACTTATTTTACCAGAATAAAATTTGATTTGGTATGAAAGTGAAAAATAAAAAAGGAGTTCCATGTGTTGATGCATTAATGATTATAATGAAATAATTTTAAAATAAATATTAACAACAAAACAATAAATTTACTATGTAGTTCAGAGTTTGTTGTGAATAACTATAAACTTTGAAAGTCTCTTGAAGATTCAAAATATCAGCAATGCTATTGTGAGAATTAAATAACTAATCTGTAAACATATTAATTGTGACGCGCTTTTGGACTCCAACTTTTTCAGGGTTGGGAGTCCATGGACTCCATGTTTTAAAGTCCTAGTGAGAACCCTGCTTGAGGATCAAACCAGCCACCCCTGCAATACCATTCTGATGCTCTCCCTATTGAGCTAAGCAGGTAAGCTTATCTAGAACAGGAATTTCTAATAAGTCATTACCAGATCTTTTCTTCGATTTTGGACCAGGAACCGGTATCTCTGAGGTCTGTTCTGGTGTGCTACACAGCAGCATGGTGATGGTGGCATCATATGTTCTGAAGATGTTAACAATGTGATGTAAACTAATGTCCATTATCAAATCACAACTGATCAACAAGATGTCTCTCTGAAATTGAAAATATATATCATCTATATACAGCATATGTCATACTAATGTAACAAAGTTATCAAGAAAGTATATTGAGCTTACCATTGTTACTTTTTCACCTCTTTTTTTTATGAGTTTTGGGTCACATAACCAAAACCGCATAGAATATATGGCCAATTACAAGCTTTGGTGGTTAAAATTTTAATATGACTCCAGGGCCTTGTGTGCATTATCAAAGGCAAGAAAATAAAACATCTATGCACCTGCACCTCAGTGACCTGGTTGGAGTTAAACATCTTCTTCATATGAGAGTTCTTTCTTAAAATACATTTAGATGCTGATGAAATTTATACTTGATTTTAAGTCAGTTACCAAAACCATTTTGCCACTGACACCTACCAGTCTGTCATTCTATCACATCACAAATATTTCAAACTTTATTCATGTTACTTGTATTACAAAATAAATTACCTTTATTTTGTCCTTGATGTATCTTAAAGAGTCTGCAGTTCCCATATAATCCTGATCAGGTATACTCACAAAGTCTAATCTCATTTTAACATCACAAATCTCCACCAATAACTTTTGTGCTTCAGCACAGTATGAGTCTAACACTATCACAATCGCCTCTGAAAAATAAAGTATTTTGGATTTATATAAGCTAAAAATTGTATATAAGAATCCAATCTGAAGTCATGAAATTTAAAAATGATCCAAACCAGTGAAGGGAATTTGTAACAAAAGCAGGGTTTCCTCCAATAAAATATCATTCTAATTAAGTGAAAAAAAAAGCCGTAATTCTGCATAATTAATTATAATAAAATCCATAAAATCTGCATTCACAAATATTTTGATCTTGGTTTGCACTGGTTGCATGAGTAGATTCAGTTACAGCCACCAGGCTACATGTAAGAGTAAGAATGAAAATATCTCAAAAACATATTAATTTAATTTTAAATCATAATCTCTGTTCCTTTTACCTTTATCAAATATTTGATTGAATTTACCTTCAAATCCTGCTCGTTGTAAGGTATTTATTGGATACCATAGCATGGGCATATTTCCTATTGGCAGTAGAGCTTTGGGTACCTGTGATGTAAGATCTGTCATCCTAGACCCTCGGCCAGCCGCCAGAACAACTGGTTGAAACTCCATTGATCTACTTGTAACACAATTAATATTTTCAGCAATTTGACTGTCATGCCAATAAATTATGCACAAACAGCCTTTTGCAAAAAAAAATCTTCTTGAAATATTTTCTCACAAATCCTTCTGTGATCTTGTGATTGAAAACAGAAAAAAAAAAAAAATACAAAATATGTTCAATAATGTTGCAAATATTAAAATGTTAATTTACCTATTATTAACGCACACATTACATATAATAAAACAGTTTCAGAAAGTAATGATTTACATTTGACCTATTATCACATTTTAGCGACAAAAAGTATATTTATAATTAATAATTAACGAATTGAGTTATATTACGAAAATTATTAGGACGAATATAAATTGGAAATTTTATGTTGTTGTAGGATAAATTAATATTTTGTAAAAAGATAAGACAAAAAGAACAAATGTATTACAAATCAGATATTTTAGTGTTATTTAAACGTAACGTAATATACTTTTTATTAGTCGCTTGTAAGTCAGCTGTGCCGATTTATTTATCCTGATGCAACTTCTTAAAGTAAGCACGACATCGGTGTTTCACTTAATTTCTACTCAAGTAAATTTTTAGCGCACCATGCGGGCTATTCTTTCCGGGCAACGCAGCAAGAATATCATCACATGTTACCGCAGCTCTAGCAGAAACGGGTTCTTCTTTTATACAAAAAGAAAAACAATAAAAAATAAAACAACAAACTAACAAAATGTTAATAATTTTTTAATTATGATTAATAAT
>NW_026864355.1:0-11950 GCF_026571515.1 Ruditapes philippinarum
CCGGGCATTTTGCTCTTTTTTAATCTGAACTTGTTTTGGCGTCTTGAGCTAAGCCCAATACCACCTTTTATGGGCCTGCATGTTGTTTAAAAGCTGGTTATACGCCCATGCTACAATCAAGCATGAACTAAATTCAGAAACAAAAGAATTACATTCCAATACCATCATATATAAGTATTCAATCATATATTTTTCATCCACTCCTTAAAAATCATTAATTTTTAGCTAATAACAATGATTAAAAATATCACTGTCAACAACAAATGTCTCCCGTTATCCAAAAAAAAAAACAAAAGCGAAAGAAAAAAAACAAGTGTTCCTATCTTTACTTTTTAAAGGTCTGTCTAGTCAAAACATATATAGCCAGTTACAGATAAAATAAGAACATTTATTAATTTTGCCTTCAAAGTCAATATTAATTTAAGGTCAAGATCAAATTTTAATCAAATTCGCACATAAATAACAAAATAATGTCAATTTAACAAAATACAATCATTTTACGTCAAGGTCAAGGTTAATCAAGGTCGTGTTCAAAGTGTTGTTTTTATCAAAATATGAAGATATTCCATGCATTTATTACCGAGTTACAGTCAATTATAGCAAAACAAAATAAACTGTTCAAATGCCATAATTTAAAAGTCGATGTAAAGTTCATTTTTAGTTTGATGTGCACAACTTGAAGATCTATCCTAAAAAATTATTCTGTTTAAGTATAAAGACACTACACAAAGAAATTAAGAAGTTATTATGCTCAAAAGGTTAAAGTCTGTGGATGGCAATGGAATCGCCGACGTGACTGTAACAATACTTCTATTTAAGAAAGGGTCGAGCTAACCAATGGCAATAATAATATTATAACATATATACAATGAGCTTAAAAATGATCAAAACACTATCTCATACAATCATAAAAGAAAGGGAACATATGTATATGAGGAGAAAACTGTTTTCTTTAAACACCTCTCTAAAAAACTCTAATTATACTCTTTAGTTTCCATAAATATCAATCATATAAATCAATCATAAACCAAAGTTAAAAAACAGAGTCTACAGCATAAAAAAAGTCATACTAGTTTTCAATTACAACTTTTACACAGCATAAATCATTATAAACATTGAACAAAAAAGTAATCAGACTGAAAAACATTTATAAAACATTTGTATACGCTTATAAAATTATCAGTCCTATAAAGTTTGATAACATTCAACCAGTTTGTTATTTCGAAGCAATTGTTATTTAGAGAAATAGTTAATAAAGTAGGATGACAGATATTGACTATGACATAAAAATGACATGTTATAGTATAGCGACGAGACTGTAATGTTGAAATGCGACATCGAATGTTTTCTCTGCATAAAATGATAAAGCTGTAAGGCAAATGATATTTTATGTAGGGAAAACCCGAGATGCCACAAACGGCAATGATATTCCACATATTATAAAGTTCAATATACTTTTACTATTTTATTGCATGATAAACATAAATAAGGATTATGATTAGACATAAAATCTAAATATATATTTTGCTTCCCTTAATATACATAATTCGCCACACATAAACTTTGGTTTCTTTTTTACGGTACACGTCTTTTTTTCTTTTTTTTATTGTAAACCCCGTAATGTAATAATCAATCAAGAGTATTGTTGGTGTTCCTGATCTGTTTCATGACCACATACACATAAAAACATTGCAGTAAATAATAGTGACGCGTCATTATTACTCTGACCGCCGTTTAATCAGCATTTGTTCTAATGGCATGCCTAAAGATGGATTTTAAATATATTTTAACGAAACCATATGCGAGTATTGCTACTCATAAAAATGTTTATACAGGCAGTGCTTCCTTGTTCCAAGTTACCTTCAGGAAAATAAAGGATTAAAAGGTTTTTAAGCATTCAAGCACCAGACACAATTTATAATAGTACCATATTATCTTTCCCAAATCTGGGAAATTTTTTTTGTTTTTTTCCCCAGCCCGAAAATTTTTGTCAGTTCCAAAATGGCCCTTGTGCAATTGTTATGGTTTACGGTTTATAAATTTAACCCCAAGGGGGGCATTTTTAAAAAAAACTTTGGGTTTTTTTTGAAAAAAACGCACTCTTTTTTTTTAAAAAGGTTAGGCTTTAAAGGAAGGGTAAAATTTGGGAACTGTGCGTCATTACCAAAAAAGCATTTTTTAAGGTAAAACAGCTTTAGGCACCAAAAACAAATCACTGGGACATACATAATGTATAAAGAAAGGTCTTTAAAAAAAATGTAAAACTAACACTAAAATGTAAATTATAACTGACAACTTCTCCGTAAATAAAACAAGTGGAAAATGGCCCAGATCATTCACCTGATACAGAAGCATGATGCAACATTTTTCTATAATAAGAAATCAATAAGATAGCCCATTAACATATATGCTTATACTCAAGGAATCTTGTTTTTTCATGGATACTTATTTTTTTTCTTTATATAGAATTTTGTGTTCATCGCCTGATCATGAGGATAGGTTACTTCTTTTGTGCTTTTTCAATTTCATACTTTCCTGGTATTTTTAGATGAAGCTGCCTACCACCAGTAACACATTCTTCCCCAATTTAAAGTTGTTTTTGATGCGATATCGTTTTTCTCAATATTTTGAACAAGGATCTCGTTCTTTTTTGGGTCTTCCGTCTGGTAAAATTCACTATTTGCTGTCTTATTCTGCTCTCCACTGTATAACATTGCTTTCCTTTTGAAGTGGCTCTATAATATAAATGTATAATAGTATCAATTTAAGAATAAGAATCATATAGAAGAATGGCAATATACTGTAAAACTGTCAAAGCCATACACAGTTTGTGAAAACGTGAATTATATCAAGAGTGCATCTTAAACTAAGAAAATTTTGTTCATAATGAAAAAATAATGTAACAAGTCATTTGTCCCATAAATAGTAATTTGGTAAGTTCTCGATAAACGTTTCTATTATCATGGGGTGCAGACAAACAAGAGTATTCTAAAAAAAACTATGTGTTTGGATTTGACCAGAAACAATAGTTTTAAGGTACAGTGAAACTCAAAAAAAAAGTTTGTTTTTGTTAGAAATTATCAGGTTAGTCAACAACTTTGTATTTTTTGAAGAAAAATAAATCAATACACATGCATTTTATGTGTTTACTTGAACTCTTTGGCTCTGTCAAAAATAACCATATCATGATTGTGTTATATTTCAGACAAAACAACACAAATAATTGTTATATCTTATTCACATATTACTTTCTTGAAGCTTTTAGTTACTGTTCTCATAAATGCACACACACACACAAAAACAATTTATGCCTTCGACCAAATAAGCATTATAAGTATAAATATATAAAATGTGAATGATATGAGCTGTATGGAATTTCATATGAAAAATAAAAAAAAAACTAAAAGAAAAATAAATCTCAACAAGATACAGTACAAAAACAAGATTATTGTTGTTGAAATGGGCGACAAATTTTTGGAATGAGGATACAGTAACTATGAATGTTGTTAAAATTGAGTGATGGCAAACAAACATACTTATTTACGATCTTAGAGTAAAACTCCCTATTATAACTGGTAGATATCTAATTATTAACATTAAGTTCTAAAAGTAACACTTATATAGATTGTGATTCGAAAATAAAAAACAGAATCCCTAAATAAAGCCCACACGACAAAATTGAAAATGTTGCAGGCTCGGTTTATTTGAGCCTGTTCATAGACAGTACTGGAAAGTGCAAGTTACCGTCCACGCCCCCTAGCACCGGCCTTAGCAGAATGCAACATTTAAACACGAAAAATGGTGAAATTTTGAATTTAGAGATATTCGCAGATGTGTTCATACGGCGATTATGATTGAACCTTTCCGTAGTGGCGCGATAGCTCATGTGATGGCGCGATAGCTCAGTTGGTAAGACCACTGATTGTCAATCCTGGGGTTCCGTGTTAGATCCTGGGTAACACCCTTGGGATTTTTAGAGACACTTTCAGTATTTCCCACCTACCTAAAGGTTTACTTGTAAGAAACCCAGGTAATCCCCCATGTATCAGTGCTATACACTGGGCATACACTGGGCATGTAAAAGAACTAAAAGGGTCTTTTCAATAAGAGCTAGGAACTGGTTCCCGAACTTCCTTGTATCTCATAGCTGTATTTAGAGTCTGGTGAGGTAAGGACTCTACTGGAAATAAATGCTTGCACTTTCGTAGGTTACCATTGACCGCCCGGTGTAAATAAATAAATCAATCAACCAATCAATCAATCAATCAATCACAGTAGTTCCATTCCATGAAAAGCGGCGTATGGTCCCCAAGTAAAAGAATGCATGTGTCCTAAACGAGAAAACACCTTTGAACAGCCATCGGAAAATCTTTGCACCACCGGGAAAGTGGCAAACTTCACTACCATTTATACTTGCACTAAACACTTAAGAATAATTTCATCCGATAGACTTAAGGTTAATTATAACTAATTGACTTCATTTAAAGCTATTTTGATTTTTTTCTTATCACAAATTGTATTTTAAAAAAATTGTCCGGGCGTAATTTCATGTATTCCGCCCGGAATTATGCTGTCTTATATTCCAATTGGAATTTCTTCCATCATTTTTATTTATTCCAACGGGAATTTCAATTTTTCCAGCAACCTTTAAACTATAAAAAATCACAATAAATACATCCTATAATAACTTTCTGACTAGTTTTGAAGAACTTATTTGCTAAAATAAAAAAATCCCATTTTGAAAGCTGGAAAAAAATCCAACTGGATTTTTAGAGCAACATTTAATTAGTATAAAGACGATATTTATTAAAGGCAAATGATTGTTTTCGATAAAAATTAACATTATTATACACACTGATTTACCAAAAAGGTGTTTTGAAAAAAATGAAAATCCAATTGGATTTATTTCCAATTATTTTTGATGGAAAAAATTGCAACTGGAATTTTTTCCAATAAAAGTTGTTGGAAAAAAAATCAAATCGGATTTTCCTCAATTAATTTATTTTCAAATGATTCGACAATTGTCCATTTGATTTTCTTTTAATGAAAGATTACGAATTATTTATAACTATGATGATAAACAAATTATTAATAATTATTATTATAATAATTATTATAAATATTATAATAAGCATCGTCATCATCATCATCCCTGTCACAGCACCACTACCACCATCACCAATAATAATAATAATAATAATAATAATAATAATAATATAATAATAATAATAATAATATAATAATAATAATAATAGTAATAAAAATAATAATAATAATAATTATAATAATCATCGTCATCATCATTTTCAATTTTGCCGAGTTGGGCTTACTCTAAGGAGTGTTATTTCTCTCTTTTATATATCATAATAGACAGAAAAATACTACTTTTCCATGCATTTTTTATTGATTATATTTTGCGTAACTGCCATGGCAAATTTTTAATTTTCATTAATTTATACATGGCAGAAGACATATAAGGAATAAGAATATTTTAAAATTCTATAGTTTATGCATGGAATATCTTATTTTACCAACCACGGGTAATGTTAATAACATTATTTTAAAATGACAATACTTATGAGATCATGTATCAAATATACTTAGTTATGCTAAATAATAATAAAGCTTGAGTGATAGATTATTATTATGATATATAAAAGAGAGAAATAACACTCCTTAGAGTAAGCCCAACTCGGCAAAATTGAAAATGTTGCAGGCTCGGTTTGATAGGGCCTGTTCATGGACAGTACTGGTAATTGCAAGTAAACGTCCACGTCCTCAGCACCGGCTTGAGCAGTATACAATATTTAACATAAACTGATAAAAACATCCACAGATGTGTTCATGTGGTGGTAATCATGATACTTTCAATGTGGTAAGTAAGTGGTTTTCCATGAAAAGCGGCATAGGGTCCCCAAGTAAAAAATGTGTGTGCACTAAACTAGAAAACAATGTGCAAAACTAAATAAAATATGATAAACAAGATCAAGAAGGAAAGGCGGCGTTCAACGAATGCAATCCCATATGAGCCAGCAACAAGAACCAGTGGCAAGGAGCCCAGGCGGACCCCAAACACAAAAGAGACTTGGCACAAGCCAGAGCACGGACTGGCTTATTACTAAAATGATAAATAACTTGTGACTGATAAGGGATTCAAAGAAAAAATAATTGATTGAAAAACAGGCCCACAAAGTCAGAGGGCACAAAGGAGGGACAAAGGAGACCTGGAGAAAGAGGGGGTAAAATTTTAAAAAAATGAAACTAGGGGCAAAGGGGAAGATACTTACCGTAGACGAGAAAACAACAAGGGACACAAGCAAACGTGTCGCCAAAACAGAAAGTTGAATTTTAGAAGGTATCAGAGGTTATGAAGCCTGCATTTCACAGATATGACGTCACAAGATGAATAAAAATAACAGGCCATATAACCTTAGTGTGGTTCAACAGTATTTAAGTCAGGAATACTGGAACCACCCAACAAAAAATAGCCAAATAGAAAGAACATAAATACCACAAGCACAACAATAATGTCGTGCTGAACGATCTTTAAGGATCGAAAATATAACATCCCTGATTGTATGCACGAGGGGACTTTTTTACAGCCTCCACACGGCACAAACAACGCTGATGTAGTAATAACATAGATAGAAATAACGCTCCCTAGAGAAAGCCCAACACAGCAAAACTGAAAATGTTGCAGGCTCGGTTTGATTGAACCTGTTTGTTCATGGACGGTACATAGCACCGGCTTAAGCAGTATTCAACATTTAACATAAACTGGTAAAATTTGGAATTTTGAAACATCCGCAGATGTCTTCGTATGGTGGTAATCATTGAACATTCAATGTGACACGTTAGTGCCATGCCATGAAAAGCGGCATATACCAATAAACTTATAATGACATAATAAACAGACTACACTTGTTAACTTTATCTAACTTTTAAACATTATAATCATGTACAAATATGTGTACAATTACATTCTTTAGTTTGCATAATGCAGTCTGCATGATAAACGACTGCTAAGAAAGGATCTAACAGTCCTCACAAGGACATGATAGGAGATGCATTGGTACAAATGTAATATAGCGCACCTTTATAACCTTCCTATTTGTAAAAGATTCAGATCACCTCGAGCAAACAGGACGTTTCGCCCCTAACCAAAATCGGCCCTTAACAATTGCTAGTCAAACAATTGCGTGACATTTTGGTATAATGAGTAATGGGTATATTTATTTGTTATCCAAAGGAAAATAAAGTCAATTTTTGTAAAATTATTACATATATTTGTATCATCAGAAAAAAAATGGCTGTGGAATGTTTTGATTTTCAATTTTATCCTGATGGTACTATATTTACCAGGATCGACAGGAATGTAAGAATAAACTGACCCATCATCAAAATATACGGAATCAATCCTGCGCGAAATTATCATTTGTTTAGGATACTTTTTTTAATAAATTTAAGAATGAAATGTTTTGGCGACAATGGAAACGTTACCGCCCCTTTAAAAGAACACATCATTTGCATTAAATCAAAACACATATTTCCCGACGATAAATACTATAAACTTTATCTGTAAGTTGGTATATCAAACTTGTTTTATAATGTTTCTTGATTTGATTACCTTTGAACTTTCAATTTTATTTTTAATGTAGGAAAGGTACGATTATTATTTGTTTGTTTTTTATTTTTGCGGTGACTGTCTGGTCATATATATTCGTTGATTCGCATGTTGAAAATGTAAGCAACGATTGATTCAATAATTATTATACTTATGCATCTCAAAATAAAGAAAAACAGAATCCCTCAAATAAATTCCAACACAACAAAATTGAAAATGTTGCAAGGTCGGTTTGATTGAGCCTGTTCATGGACGATACTGGAAAGTGCAAGTTACCGTCAACGCCCCATAGCACCGGCTTAAGCAGGATTCAACATTTAAGAAAAATGGTGAAATTTTGAATTTAGAAACATCCGTAGATGTGTTCATACGGCGGTTATCATGGAACCTTCAATGTGACACAGTAGTGCCATTCCATGAAAAGCGGCGTACGGTCCCCAAGTAAAATAATGCTTTTGCCCTAAACGAGAAAACAATGGGCGGAACTAAATAAAATGGAATATTGAAAGGGGATCAGAGGTTATGAAGCCTGCAGATCACAGATAAGACGTCAAAAGACAAATTTAAAAATCAGGCAACATATCCTAAGGGTGATTATACAGTATTCAAGTGGGAATACTGGAACCACCCAAGTTGAAATTGGCCAAATAGAAGAAACTAAAAGTACCACATGTATACACAACAATAATGTCGTGCTGAACGATCTTCAAGGATCGAAAATATAGCATCATTGATTAAATGTACGGGTTTACCTTTTACAGCCGCCACACGGCACAAATAACACGGATGTGACAATAAAATAAAGAAAAACAGAATCCCTAAAAGGAAGTCCAACACAACAAAATTGAAAATGTTGCAAGCTCGGTTTGATTGAGCCTGTTCATGGACGGTACTGGAAAGTGCAAGTTACCAACGTCTGCAAGATAATGAAGACATAGAGGGTGCAGGCAGTCCAAGTCAATATAAAAGACATGCGCATGTTTGAAATTGGAAGTAGCCGTCTCGTTCGGCTCGAAGTAAATCTGGATACCCGGGGTTCGAATCTCGGATTGTGAAGGTCATTTTCACTAAAAGATAAAAGAAACTTTATTTTAAGTCGGTTTACATATTACAATAAACATTACCTAATAAGCTATTTACCGACAATAACAAAGGCATAAAACATATTTACTAACATATAACAGTTCTGAAAATAAAAACATATAAACTATTAGCAGCTTTAAGCATGAAATAAAAGTATCAAGGTTAAGAAGAACTTTACAATAAGATGGTAAATTAAGGCATAGTTTGATGACATGCACAGTACATGTTTTATTATATACTTATAAATGAAATATTGAGAAATATTGATGAAATAAAATGCATATTTTCATTTTCCGTATTTTCACTGTAAAAATATATTTTTCACTGCAGTGAAACATATTTTCCGTATTTTCACTGGTGTCTTGCCGGACTACTTTCTTTTAAATTCTGCCAGTACACAAAATTTAAGGGAAAGTCTTTCAAATTTTAATGTCAAAAAAGAGAAAAATGTATATAATAAACAGAAAATTCAAGTTTTTTCTATTAATACACGATTTATTTTCATCTTGTGGCATGAAAATTACCATATTTCACTCGTGGCTACCGCCACTCATGAAATATTTATTTTCATACCACTCGATGAAAATAAATCATGTATTTATAGAAAAAACTTGAATATCCTCTATGTATTAAAAGTAATAACAGTTTCTAAAAGTAATAAATGATTTTATTATATACTTATAAATGAAATATTGAGAAATATTGATGAAATAAAATGCGTATTTTCATTTTCCGTATTTTCACAGTAAAAATTTATTTTTCACTGCAGTGAAACATATTTTCCGTATTTTCACTGGTGTCTTGCCGGACTACTTTCTTTTAAATTCTGGCAGTACACAAAATTTAAGGGAAAGTCTTTCAAATTTTATTGCAAAAAAGAGAAAAAAGTATATAATAAACAGAAAATTCAAGTTTTTTTTCTAGAAATACATGATTTATTTTCATCTTGTGGCATGAAAATTACCATATTTCACTCGTGGCTACCGCCACTCATGAAATATTTATTTTCATACCACTCGATGAAAATAAATCATGTATTTATGGAAAAAACTTGAATATCCTCTATGTAGTCTAGAAATTAAAGTATGATACATATAGCAATGTGAAATAAGAATAATAATACAATTAAAAAAAAGAAAAATAATAATAAAATAGTAGTTTTAAGTTAACATCTACAATTTATAAATACGTAATTGAAGGTTTCCTAAAAATGAATAAATAAATAAATAGATAAATAAAACTTACTTATAAAAGTGCATAAAAAATTATGATAGAACTAATACAGCATAATAACAAGATAAAGCACATTCAGGGTAACAAACAAAGTTAACTAAAATTAAGTTGCATGCACAGCCTAATGGAATGGGGAATAAGGAGTTTTAATATGAACAAAGCATACATATCATATCAACAAAAGACTCAGCTAGCATAAATATAGGGTTTAAGGCAAAATTAACACACAGCATATAATCAAAGCATCATAGCAAACTAAAAAAGGGATGCCACAAAAACAAAGCAAACAAACAAAACATGTAGTCTAAGCATTATACATAAATTAAAAACTAAGCACAATAAACAGACACCATAGCAAATTTACAAACACATAGCACATTTACAACTTGGGGCCACTCCAGACCTGGATTCAGTCTCCCAAACTCTTTGTGTTTTAACCTTGCGGATGTCATTAGTGAGACTGTTTCCATAATCTGGGCACCTTCAAAACCTAAAAGAATTCTTACCGTATGTTACTGTTTTGACCCTTGGGGCATTTACACTTTTTTGGTACCTAAAAGAAAATTGGAATTTTTAAATTGAATTAAATCATTTATATATATGGTGGTGATTTTCCATACAGGCATTTAAAACTTCTTTGGCTATAGTTTTTGATTCTTGACAAATGTAAAGTAGGGCATATTTACTTTTTTTAATAAATGTGTCATATGAAGAATTAAAAATCATTAAATACTATTTGTAAGCTCTATGCTGGAGTTTTCAAGTTTTCTGTGTTTGTTTTAGAGCAAAATGCCAGACAAGGGGACAGTAGATAAATTTAGATTTTTGATTAAAAGATTTGTAAATAAGAAGAAGACATTCTGAATTAAAAAAATTCCTAATTTTTAAGGGCACATTTTTTAATTGATTGGCAGTTTTTTTACACATTCTGGTGACCTGTTATCAAAGTTTAAGGTAAAAAGTCTATGTCTCCCCTAGCCAGTTTAACACAATCTTCACATTTTATTGTAATATTATCAATTTGAAATTCTTTTAAGTGTTCATTTGTAGTTTTCCCGAAACAGCTATGGCTTGAAACTTGTCAGGGTTAGCTTGCATTTTTTATTTAATGTTTAAAACCAGTTAAGAAGTATTTTACTTTCATTTTCTAATGTGTTTTTCAATATGTCTATTTTAGAGTTGGATAAGGCAAGAGTATTGTCATCTGCATAATTGTAGAGGATGGATTTATCTATAAAGTAAAAAATGTCATTCATGAAGATGTTGAAGATCAAAGGTCCAAGAATAGAGCCTTGTGGCACCCCCTTAATTGTTTCAACTGTGGTTGATCACACCCCATTTCGAAGAGTACTTTTGCCCTAACATGTACTAAAGTTATCAGCAAGTTGCAATTTTGAGTGAAGGCAACTACATGTAGTACTGGTAAACTGCTTGACAGCCTGTCTAGGAAAATGTGATGTCTAGGAAAATGTGATGGCATAAATGTGCTCTGGTAAATTAATTGTGACTTCTGTGGTAAGGAGGTTAAACTACCTATGTAATTATGTAAATTTCTGTTTTGAACATCTTAAGTAAACTGCCATGCTGTAGATACTTAAAAAAACAACCTTGGAGACAGTGTAGAACCATCTTTATCTTAAAGTTGATCAAGAATCTAAGTGACATACAGCATTATGTCCACACGTGATCTTATCTGATAACCGATTACATCTGTCTTGTATATCAACATTGTAAGTTCCAAAAAACATGAATTCCGAATTTACATTTCATGAAAATAAAAGGGGGTAATTAAAAATGTATTTTCGATAAAGTCTGAGCAAAATGATTCAATAAGAAATGAATGAATATACAATGTATTCTAATGATTATATATAATGCGTATTAGCATTTGTATTACACATTAAACATATTAACCGATGTTTGGAAACTGATTTAGAAGAATAATTTTATACATAAATCAGATTTTTTCACTTTAAAGTATTGTTACATCCTTAATACGGGTTTTTGGAC
>NW_026864356.1:0-15060 GCF_026571515.1 Ruditapes philippinarum
GTGCAGGTATTACCCCCCGAAACTTTTAGAGCATCCCCCAATTTTTTTTGGCTTTTTTTTCCCCGGGGGTTTCTTTTTTGTGATGACAGAAAAAAGGGAAAGAAATTTAAAAATTTTCCAATTAAATTTTGCTCTTTCCCGGGGGTTTTTTTTTTTCTTTGGGTTTTCCTTTATTTGTGCCCAAAGGGGAACTATGATTCAAAAGAGAAAGAACCTCGTTTTAACACCGGGCTCTCTTATATATACCTCGTACAAATCAGATAGCCTGGTGTTTCGATGCTCTTTCTATTACATGCACCAGAGTGACTGAAGGAATTGAAATCTTAGGATCTCTTTATCTTGATACTGGTAAAGAATAATAGAAAAATCACACAATTTGCTCAGATGTCAAGGTTATTCATGGAAGTCTTAAGGTGGCCTGGCTCAATTGTCAATACTTGACTGACAAGACAAGTTATTATGTTACTGCTAGCTAGCACTCAAGTTTTTAATTAAAGATTAAACTTTCAGGAAAATTTTATATGACAATCATTGTTAGACATATTGAGGAGAGTTGTGCAAAAAAAAAAAGAATAATGATTGGGCCCCTCGTTATTTTAGTATGATTGCATTTTGTTATTTGTCATTGTTTAAAAGAGAAGAAATTCAAAAAAAAATATATAGAATCTAATCTAAATTGAAACAATTGTTTATATTTGAAGTATTTCTAGATCAGTATTAAAATGATGTAGTGCTGATTGTCTATGATATGTTACTGTTAAATCATAATGTATAGTTATATTCTCAAAATTGAGGATATATCAATTATGTTTTATCAAAAATATTTTATTTTTGCTCTGTTGAACCATGAGGGGAAAATCTTTGCCTATTTTGACAGGCCAAAATTAGTCTCATTATTAAAATGCCTCATTTTAATTTTTCATTCAAGTTCATATTTTATTTCATTTTTTTTCATTTTGGGGGTATTTCATTAAATGATTTGTATTATTAAAAAGAATATTTGTTCATTCTTGTGGGAATAGGGCTGTTACTCTAACACTGTGGTCTACCACATACAGGATTATTTTGTTTAACTATTCACATGGGGACTTAAGTGTTATAAGTACCTCTTACTTAAAATGTAATAGTTTTTAAATTAAAACGTTTCAACAAAAATAAAATTTGTTTAAACATCTAGTATTTGAACCTTGTATATCACTGTCATGAAAAATAAAGAAATTTCAATAGTTAACCATATGTGGTCTTCAGTTTGACAGTCTGTCAGACATAACATTTTTTACGTTCAAAGTTTCAGGGAACGTTTCCCCTTTTTTACTTTCGAAATAGTTTTTAACGTTTGCAAAAAAAGTTTATTTTAAAGTTTTTTCACACATATATTGAGGTACTTCTGTGTGAATTTGGTCCCGTTTTGATAGAGGAATACTTAATTGTGAAATTTAAATGTACATTTATATTATCTAGTAACTTTTCATTCAGGTTGTGTAATTGTTAGTACGGGGGCCCGGCGGGCGGGACCACCAATCCATATCATCAGAGCTCACAAGTTTTTTTATGACAGAAATATATAGGTTTAATTTACTTTTGAATAAAAACACCATTTTCATCTAAAAATTTAGCGAAAGTGTTCGAAATGATAAAGGATAACCTATTATGGGCTTAACCATGGCATTCTTCATGGTTTTGAAATCAAAATTGTCCAGTTTCCCAATTTAAAAAGAATAAAGAGATTTTACAAAATCAAACATAATGGCTAACAATTATTCCAAATTCTTTTGACAAAAAATTTTAAATTGAAATTCTGGTCAATTTTTACTGTTTGGTTAATTGGGAGTTAAATTGAAAGGTGTAACAATTTTTTTCGTCTGAAATTCCCATTTTGAAATTAGATTGCTATTATGTGATCTGTTTGAAAAAGGAAAATAAGTTCCATTGGCCCGGAGATTATTCAGGGTTTTTAATGGAAAACTTGTTAAGTGATATAAAGACACAGTTCACTTTTAAAGGTGAGCATTAACTGGAAACTTAACCGACAATTATGAAATCATTAAAGATGATTCGTTAAAATGCCCGGGGTTTTAACTGAGACGATTTAAAAATCATGCATTGCATATTTTATTTTAAAAGTAAACGTTTTTGTATTAACAAAATTTATGTCTAGAAGCCGATGATATCAAAAATTTAAAAAAGTTAATGTTTTGGGATTTATGATGAACAAAGATCGTTTCAGGGAAAGGGATGGGTTTTAGGTACTATAATTGTAAAAGTGGGATTTAACTGAAAAATTTTTGGAATTTAAGAAAAGATGGAAAAGCTACCTATGCATATATGTGTGTAAGTATATGGAAATAATATATCATGAGTCATGTGAAAAAAACACCATTTTGTTGTGAAATATAAAAAATATGTTGTTTTTCTTAAGAAATAACAATAAGCATGCAATAGATTTTCATCAATTAAGTAGTGTCTTATGAGTTGTTTTGAATGCAATATTCAGTTACCACAGTAATATGTTCTTTATTATATGCCTTTGAAATAAAATAACTAGCTTTCTTTGAGTTTTTGATAGTAACAATTATAAAGCGTTTCTTCTTGTCAGATAACATATATATAGTTCTCAAAATGCCCTCAAATTGAATATTAATTTTATCCTTATAGGTATCAGAACTGCCTAACTTAATACTGGTTGTTAGTTGTCATTGGTGTTTGGCATTTTCTTTCTGCAAAAATATGATTTCAAATATCATATCAAATAGTAAAATACAATATGATTATTATGATAATTTTGTGTTCTGAAAACTTTGTGTTTGACTTGAGCAGATTTTGCTAAACTCAAATCTCACATTTACATGTCAAGTAAAAAGCCATGATTTCCAGATCAAGATACTTTTATTGTATACCTCCATGTATTCAAACTATATATTTAATCAGAATGGAATGCTATGTTGTCAGCAACTTCATTCTTGATCACACCCATGTACAATATAGGTTTTCTTTCTGTCAGGCTGGGGGACATCCATTGGTAAGTGGTTGAGGTCTTTGAATTTGAACCACTTGCCTCTCACTGCCATAGGTTCAAATCTTGCTAGGGACGGAATGTTACTGGTTCTACTCAAGGAGCCTGCCTTTACCTGAAATTGTAACAAAGATGTGTGACTTTACATTATTATTTAAAGATCCTGTAACACAAATTTTTTATGGTTTTATATCATAAATATAATGCTCAGATGAAGATTTATCAATATTGTAAGTATGGGGCGTTCGTGACCAAGTGGTTAAGGTCGTTGACTTCAAACCACTTGCCCCTCACCGCTGTGGGTTCAAATCCCGACATGGACTTTGGATTCTTTCATGTGAGGAAGCTATCAGCTAGCTTACGGAACGTCGGTGGTTCTACTCAGGTGCCCATTCGTGCTCAATGAAATGCACGGAAGGGCACCTGAGGTCTTCCACCACCAGTAAAGCTTGAACGTTGCCAAATGACCTATACTGTGTCGGTGTGACGTAAAACCCAATCAAACAAACAAACAATATTGTGAGATAAAAAAAAACATTATTTCTAAAGATATTACCAAATTTTATTTTCATGTTAATAAAGGGAAATAATTAGAAAATTATTTTATATAAAGTCTAAGACAAATTTTTCAATAAGAAATGAATGCATATACATTTTGTATTTTAATGATTGCATATAATGTGCACAAATATTTGCAGTACATAATCTACATAGTCTTCGATGTTTGAAAATTGTTTTAAAAGCATAATTATATACATATATAAAGTTTCACTTAAGTGTGGTAACAACCTCAATTACAACAGGATCTTGAAATAATAAATGAAATGGGCATCACATAAAGACTATCACCATCAGTATAATGAAAGCTGGACTACAGGACTACAGTAGACATACTTTACTTAAACCATAGAAACAAAGGGTAACTGGGCTCAGTGAATGATATGATATATATCTCATTATCAGAAGTTAACTTTTACAGTATCTCCTCACTATATACATTGAAGTCATCATTTACTGTCTATTTTCTTCCTTTCTTGTGTTATTGCTTGTCAAAGGTAAAGCATGTGACAGTACTATTATTATAATGTTATGTAGAAAAAAAATTTTTGACCATCAAAGTTGAGAAAAAACCTTTGTTTTCTAACTGACACAGTTTAAGCTATTTATTCTGCAGTAAACACTATGATATCACACAAATTGTACACCATCATGGTAATGAAATTAGAATGTTATGTTTATTTTGTTGTGGTAGGTCTCCTGTAACAATGACTTTTTCAAGGTGTTATGTGACATTGCATCTATTTTATATATACCATAAAATTACTTTCCCATCCTTCACCAGGATGTGGATACATAATACAGTAATACCTTGACAAGATGTAACCAAGTAAATAGGAACAGTTTTGCATGTATTACAGTTGTTTTTTATGCCACCCCAGCATCTGCGATGCGGTGGCATATAGCGATTCACCTGTGTGTTTGTTTGTGTGTGTGTGTGTGTTATATAGATTATATACTGAACTTAAAAAATCTTCTTGTGAAAAACCACTAGTCCAATTTAAACCAAACTTGGCAGGATTGATCCTTTGGTGAAGGGCTTCCAAAGTTGTTCAAAGAATTTCATTCCATGCAGAAATCTGGTTGCCATGGCAACCGAAAGGAATTATAAGAATAAATTAAAAAATCTTCTTGTAAAGACCCAAAAGGCCTAGAGCTTAGATATTTTGCATAAGGCATTGTCTGGTAGACCTCTACCCAGATTGTTCAAATTATAACCCTGGGGTCAAAATCAACCCCGCCCGGGGTCATTGGTTATCCTTATATGTATATAGTAAAAACTTACAGTAAAAACTTTTAAAAATTTTTTCTAGTAATTGACAAATGCTAGAGGTAAGATATTTTGCATGAAACATTGTGTAGTGAAGCTCTAGCAAGATTGTTCAAATTATAGCCCTGGGGTCAAAATTGGCCCCACCCCTGGGGGTCATTGATTTTCACTAGGAACATAGAGTAAAAAAATAAAAAATCTTCTTATCTGAAGGTACAAGGCTTAAAGCTTTGATATTTGGTATATAATATCATCTTTGGGTCCTCTACTAAACTTGTTTTAATTATGCCCCTAGTGTTGAAATTGCCCTGCCCCAGAGGCGCTAGATTTCTTTATATGTATAAAGTAAAAACTTGAAAAATCTTCTTCTCTGAATTGACAAAGGCTAGAGTTTAAATATATGGCATGAGACTTTGCGAAGTGAACCTCTACCAAGATTGTTCAAATTTTAGCCCTGGGGTCAAAATTGGTTCTGCCCCGGGGGTCATTGATTTACATTATGTATATCTAGTAAAAAAAGAAAAAATATTTTTGTCTGAAGGTACAAGGCATAGAGCTTTCATGTTTGCTATATAATATCATCTATAGGTCCTATACCAAAGTTATTCAAATTTTTTCCCCTGGTGTCAAAACTGGCCCTGCCCGGGGCATGATTCTCATTATGTTACACATAGTAAAAACAGAAAATAAAACAAATGTTTTTTGAATGGGAGAAGCTTCAGCTTAGATTTTGACTTGAAATGTTGTTTGGTGGACCTGTATCAAGATTGTTTTGAATTAAACCCTTGGGTCAAAATTTTGCCTTGACCAAGGGGACAATGACCTACTTTCTTGTCCTTTGATGTACAGCAATGAAATTTTGACCATGTGCACAGTTTTAGTTGTAAAATTGAACTTTGATATCAGGTGACCTAGATTTTGATAATGTGACCTACTTTCTTGTGCTTTGATCTACAGCTATGAAATTTGAACCATGTGCACAGATTAAGATGTAAAGTGGACTTTGATATTAGCTTACCTTGATTTTGACAAAGTGTCTTACTGTGTTGTCCTTTGATGTAGTCATGAAATTTAGGCTGCATGAAATATGACCTTCACCACCAAATTCACTAGACTCGAGTGCATTGATATATTCCTGCTCTGATCTTTTATTTGATTATCAATAGATTTAATCACTAATCTGATAATAAGAATTAGATAGGTCAGGGATCTATGCATTATGACAATCTTCAATTGTATAGAAACAAAAAAAATATGTTCCTACACTACTATTTAGTGTTGTATTAATGCGGTGGCATAGCATTTTTCTCAAATGCAATCTTGTTTTATTTATTTTTTTCAAATTAAGAAATTTCTGAAGTTACCAGATATCTCAAAGTATGATGGAAGGAAAAAATATTACATTTTAAATAAATTACTGCATATTTGCAAAAACTAACATTAAAATGACAAAAAACAAAGTTTTAAAAAGATTTGCAAGAGTAAGTCATCGTACTTGTCTACTGCATAAAAAATTTAAAAAGCCAGAACACCAGGTAGCATTATCTATACAGACCAACCTGTGAATAAAGGCCAGCTAAAGGATAGACCATACATTGTCTTTATTGACAAGTGGTCTTTATTTGAAGTTTACTCTATTGTATATTTTCATCAGCAAAGGTTTGTCAAACAATGGTCTCTATTTAAAGGGTGGTCTTTACATGGAGATGGTCTGAAACACATGTTTGACAATAAAAATAAAATTGGTGTTCCGATAAATCAATTATTACTTTATCTAATGTGTACTTTTTAGCTCGACTATTCGATAAGAATAAGTAGAGCTATTGTAGTCACCCGAGCGTCGGCGTCCGCGTCGGCGTCCGCGTCGGCGTAACCACTTATGTTAAAGTTTTTGTAATAGTTCAAATATTTTCAAAGTCCATTGACATATGGCTTTGAAACTTTGCACACTTGTTCACCATCATGACCCCAACCTGTAGACAGGAGGAGGTAACTCTATCAAGCATTTTGACAGAATTATGCCCCTTTTTCAACTTAGAATTTATGTTAAAGTTTTTGTAATAGTTCAAATATTTTCAAAGTCCATTGACATATGGCTTTGAAACTTTGCACACTTGTTCACCATCATGACCCCCACCTGTAGACAGGAGGAAGTAACTGTATCAAGCATTTTGACAGAATTATGCCCCTTTTTCGACTTAGAATTTACGTTAAAGTTTTTGTAATAGTTCAAATATTTTCAAAGTCCATTGACATATGGCTTTGAAACTTTGCACACTTGTTCACCATCATGACACCAACCTGTAGACAGGAGGAGGTAACTGTATCAAGCATTTTCACAGAATTATGCCCCTTTTTCGACTTAGAATTTACGTTAAAGTTTTTTGTAATACCTCAAATATTTTCGAAGTCCATTGACATATGGCTTTGAAACTTTGCATACTTTTTCACCATCATGTCACCAACTTGTAAACAGGAGTAGGTAACTCTATCAAGCATTATTTTTTACTATCAAGCACTTGAATAGTCGAGCGTTGCTGTCCTACCGACAGCTCTTGTTTTTAATTTTATGTCAGCAATAAAGGAATTTATAGAATTTTTCCTTTACTTTATGCACATAATTATATCCAATCCTACCCAATAATGTATTTCTAATCCTTGTGTTTTGTTGGCACACTGCATGTTCAGGTAAGAAAGTTCTACTGTATAATTAAAATTTGTATCGACTTTACAAAACATTTCCTAAAATGTAATCTGATATTTTCTTCATCTTTTCAATTTTGATGCAGACATTGAATAGATGTAATGCATATTTGATGATGAACCTATGTTTTTACTGTATAATAATGAAGATGACTGCTATAATGCAAAGTATTATTGCAACAAAAATTGAAAGGGATGCATCAAGTTGCAGATATAATCTCTTAAACCACAGATGTATTACTAGTTTGATTGACATTGTGAAAGAAAAAAAGGTCTGTAAAAGTGAAATAAATTTAGTATTAATATTGAATAACATTATTTTTTACATACAACGCAATTTGGTTTCATCTTTCCTTAGTTTTTTGCTCCTGAATTTGCTCCAGGTTAATCTAAATATGTTTATTTCTGAACTATACAGTGTATTATTCTAAAATGTATAATTGTAGCTTTGAAATCCTTTCTCTGATTAGTTATACAAACATTTTTGTAAATAATAACAAGGTCGCAGAAAATATTCACTGTTTTTATGCTCTCCGAAAAATTTCGGGTGAGCATATAGTTGCCGGGTTGTCCGTCCATCAGTCTGTCCATCCGTCCGTCCGTCCTTCCATACGTACATCCCGAATTTGTGTCCGGCCCATAACTTTGTTATTTGAAGTCAGATTTTACAAATATTTCACAGAAATGATCACCATATTCAGACAACTTGTCGCGCTCAACATTTTGGTCGCTACCTTGAAGGTCAAGGTCACAGCATGACCATGCAGCAAAATCCTGTCCGGGCCATAACTTTGTTATTTGAAGTCTGATTTTACAACTATTTCACATAAATGATCACCATATTCAGACAAAGTGTTGCACCCAACATTTGGGTCGCTACCTTGAAGGTCAAGGTCACAGCATGACCTTGCATCAAAATCTTGTCCGGCCTAAAACTTCGTTATTTGAAGTCTTGATTATACAACTATTTCACAGAAATGTTCACCATATTCAGACGATGTGTCGCACACAACATTTGGGTCACTACCTTGAAGGTCAAGGTCACAGCATGACCTTGCAGCAAAATCGTATCCGGCCCATAACTTCGTTATTTGAAGCGGCATTTTACAACTGTTTCACAGAAATGATCACCATATTGAGACAACGTGTCACCCGCAGCATTTGGGTTGCTACCTTGAAGGTCAAGGTCACAGCATGACCTTGAAGCAAAATCGTGTCCGGCCCATAACTTCATTATTTAACGTCGGATTTTACAACTATTACACAGAAATGATCACCATATTGAGACGACGTGTCACGCGCAAGTCGGTAGTTAGATCTCATTGAGTAGAAGTGCAGTGCAAACAACAGTAACTCTGCCTTGCCTAAGTTTGTAATTATCACATTTTGAACTTTGCCTGGGACATAACTCTCAAAACTACAACTTTTAGTACTAATACTTTTCTGAGTCCAAAACCTAGTCGGGGATCAGCATAACCCAGTTCAACCGGCTCTTGTTTTTTCCTAAGAGTAGATTTTATATTCTCTGTTTTTTTTCTAAAGGAAATCAGCCAAACGTCTCAAGGATATGTGACTTGGCCTCACATCAGTTTTGTTGTTATTATTCTGAATATAATATACTTAGTAAGAGAATGCTCTCAAGATAATCATGCATATATGAAAAGCGAACTATCAGTTCTCTAGAAAAAAATTTATTTTCCATATTTGAGAACAATTGAAATTTTGGGAGACCAAAAGTATCAATATGGATTGCATTTAGATGATTTATTCATTTTTACGCATTTATTTAAACAACAAAATTTTAATACTTGTTTGACCTTGACATATAGTAAATGTTTACATATTCTTATCTGAGTGATGAACTATATTGTATTTTCAAATTAAAACTTTTTCATTAATTATCATAAATCAAGATGAAAGTGTTATCTATATGCAGTGAACATGTAAGAAGTTATTTTAAAGATGGATTAATACAATGATTGAAGATGACTGATAAACTTATTGATACCTTCTAACGTTTAAAGGTCACTGTTCTAAGATGAATGGACATACTAGTGTTAGAAATATGTCTTATATATCATCAAACAGTAACTGTCTCACAGTTGGTATCTTGAATTCAGACTCAAGTACAGTTTTTGTTGAGCAGCTCGCAATGTATTGGCATTGTCCGATTGAGATAAAATTCATATACCCATATTTACACAATATAATATACCATGTTCCCATTCTCCTCTAAAGTTGAGTGTCGTTGTGGCTGAGTGGTTTATGCTTCGGACTAGTAATCTAAGGATTGATGACTGCATGGGTGCAAACCCCATCAGGGGCAAGCCTTTGTTTCCATGAGCAAGAAACTTTACATTCATTGCTTAGTACTGGTGATTCAAGTGTTTCAATAAGCTTATACCTTTCAACACAATCAAACTATAGTCTGATTTTATTAACCTGTCAATTATAAATACATTATAGGACTCATTAAAATATATGATCCCACTTCGGTTTGGTCCGTGTAGTTTACGAGAATTAATGTGGAGTATATAAGTCATCGATTGAAAGTCACGCCAACTTTATGTGAAGGTTTTCGTTAATTCACAATAGGACAGTCGGTAAAGAGAATGCCTGATAATTGAGAGGTCTGTGGTTCGATCCTCACTGTTGCCATTGTTTTAGTACTCTTTCTTTATTTTTGCAGTGTATTTTAATGGAACAGATTTGTAGTGTGTTTTACGGCATTGAAAAGACATTTATCGATTTTTATCCGTTTTAATTTTAAATATGAATTCTTAAAAAACATGTTATTTAAAACGAGTATATACATAACAAAATTAAGTAAGACATAAAAAAAGAACAACATATATTAATCATATAATTATAGATTCAATAATGTTAAAGTATTAATAAGAAAAAAACATGGACCAACGCGGCCTCGAACTTAAAACACGTTTGGCACTTAGATTATAAACTCGTGATTTACCCCATTGCGCTATAACGCTGAGTACACTTATTTTAGAGATACAAATTAATTAAATTAAATTCCATCGTACAGCGTAAATCTCACGGAACTTACCGAACATCTACCGAAGATTAATATACTGTGTGCATCGACCGTGTAATCAGTATGTAATTGACAGGTTAATAAAACCAAACAATAAAATAAATTGGTATTAACTATAAACTAAGTTAGGAACTTTGTTCTAAGTACTTTATAAACAGGTCACAGGGATGGCTGTATTATTTTCTAACAGGAGAAATGTTAAAATTATGTAATAGAATTTTTAAAAAATGTCTTACATCATTTAATACTAAGGTTCCAGCTCATGCCTGAAATAATGCATGGAGACAAGGGGTCTTGACCTCCACAAGTGAAACTATAGACAGTCACATATTATTAGTCCCCTACCGGTTTACCGGAGGGGACTTTAGGTTTACCCTCCGTCCGTCTGTCTGTCCGTCCGTCCGTCAGTCCGTCCGTCTGTCCGTCCGTCAGTCCGTCCGTCCACAAAACTGGATCCCGCGATAACGCAAAAAGTACTGAAAATATTTTAATGAAACTTGATATAAGGATAGATGGCAGTATGGAGATTATGCACATCTTTTTCTTTCCTTCCTATGTTGAAAATTCTGGTTGCTATGGCAACAAATAGACTGAAAATATGGCAAATTTTACACATAACCTGGATCCAGTGATAACGCAAAAAGTACTGAAAATATTTTTATGAAACTTGATATATGGATAGATGGCAGTATGGAGATTATGCACGTCTTTTTCTTTTCTTCCTATGTTGAAAATTCTGGTTGCTATGGCAACAAATAGACTGAAAATATGGCAAATTTTACACATAACCTGGATCCAGTGATAACACAAAAAGTACTGAAAATATGTTTATGAAACTTGACATATGGGTAGATGGCAGTATGGAAATTATGCACATCCTTTTCTTATCTTCCTATGTTGAAAATTCTGGTTGCTATGGCAACAAATAGACTGAATTTCAAGATTTCTGATTCTAGTTTTAAGTTTTTATGCCACCGCAGCATCTGCGATGCGGTGGCATATAGCGATTCACCTGTGTGTGTGTTTGTTTGTGTGTGTGTGTGTTATATAGATTATATAGTGAACTTAAAAAATCTTCTTGTGAAAAACCAGTAGTCCAATTTCAACCAAACTTGGCAGGATTGATCCTTGGGTGAAGGGCTTCCAAAGTTGTTCAAAGAATTTCATTCCATGCAGAAATCTGGTTGCCATGGCAACCAAAAGGAATTATAAGAATAAATTTAAAAAATCTTCTTGTAAAGACCCAAAAGGCCTAGAGCTTAGATATTTTGCATAAGGCATTGTCTGGTAGACCTCTACCAAGATTGTTCAAATTATAGCCCTGGGGTCAAAATCGGCCCCGCCCCGGGGTCATTGATTTTCACTATATGTACATATAGTATAAACTTAAAATACCTTATTGTAAAGACCCAAATAGCCTAGAGCTTAAATATTTTGCATAAGGCATTGTCTGGTAGACCTCTACCAACATTGTTCAAATTATAGCCCTGGGGTCAAAATAGGCCCCGCCCCAGGTCATTGTTATATAGATTATATAGTGAACGTAAAAAATCTTCTTGTGAAAAACCAATAGTCCAATTTTAACCAAACTTGGCAGGATTGATCCTTGGGTGAAGGGCTTCCAAAGTTGTTCAAAGAATTTCATTCCATGCAGAAATCTGGTTGCCATGGCAACCAAAAGGAATTGTAAGAATAAATTTAAAAAATCTTCTTGTAAAGACCCAAAAGGCCTAGAGCTTAGATATTTTGCATAAGGCATTGTCTGGTAGACCTCTACCAAGATTGTTCAAATTTTAGCCCTGGGGTCAAAATCGGCCCTGCCCCGGGGTCATTGATTTTCACTATATGTACATATAGTAAAAACTTAAAATACCTTATTGTAAAGACCCAAATAGCCTAGAGCTTAGATATTTTGCATAAGGCATTGCCTGGTAGACCTCTACCAAGATTGTTCAAATTATAGCCCTAGGGTCACAATCGGCCCCGCCCCGGGGGTCATTGATTTTCACTATATGTACATATAGTAAAAACTTTAAATACCTACTTGTAAAGACCCAAAAGGCCTAGAGCATAAGGCATTGTGTTGTAGACCTCTACCCAGATTGTTCAAATTATAGCCCTGGGGTCAAAATTGCCCCCGCCCCGGGGGTCATTGGTTTTCGTTATATGTATATAGTAAAAAATAAAAAAATCTTATTGTCTGTAGGTACAAGGTACAAGGCTTCAAAAACTTAAAATACCTTCTTGTAAATGCCCAAAAGGCCTAGAGCTTAGGTATTAATGCGGTGGCATAGCATTTTTCTCAAATGCAATCTTGTTTCACTATAAGTTCTTTATTTCTTAAGGTATTTTCTTCAAACTTTAAATATAAGTTGCTTGTCATCAACCTAATCATATGTGACAAGGTTTACAACTCTAGCACAAAATTTATCAGAATTACCTCCCTTGAACTTAAAATTTTCATGAAAAAAACATTGTTTTTTTTAATAACTTCTTTTTCTGAATGTTTCTACTTCAAACTTCATATAAATGTTTCTTATTATCACTCAACATTTGTGAGTGTTCATTACTCTAGCAAGACTATTTCCAGAATTATGCCCCTTTTGAACTTAGACTTTTTTTTTGAGAAATTCGTAATTTTTACTCCAACTTCTTCAATCATGATAGGATTTTAAAAATGTTATATTTTGATAACAGGGATGTTTAAAAAATTACTTTAGAGTGTCCTTCAGTCCGTCTGTCTGTACATAAAAACTGTTTCCTGTGATCACTTTTAAAGAACTTTTTCAACAAATTTACTTAAAATAGGAACATAAGTGAATGGCCAATGGCCCTTCAGAATGTTGCTTGGGCTCTTACCGGTAGGGGACTTATGGATTGCTTGCAATACTATGATAATTGCTTGTTACCTCTACTGTGTTTAATTAAGTGTGACATAAAACCATAGCCAAAAAAAAAAAGATTATTTAAAGTCTCTTAATACTATTATTACAGTTTATTTTAACTTCCATGCCCTGTAACAAAGTGGGTGTTCTGTTATAAACAGATGAATAAACTACATGTAATGATATTTTGGGATATATAAATCTCCTGATGAGTGATTAAGATGCAGGTAAAAATATGACAAAAACGCAAAGTCAAAGTCTTTGATTTACATGCCAATAATAGCTTTGAGGGTACCAGAGCATAAAATGTAAGACATGTAAATTTACTTGTCTCCATTATAAATAGACACATAAATAACATAAGAATGTTTGTGGTATAATAATTGACCATTCATTTTGTAATACCGGCCCGTGCTATGAGGAGGGTAATGGGGTGGGGAAGGGGCAAAGTAGCAGGAAATGGTCCCAGCAAAGCTTTAGCTTTGTCAGGTGAAAAGGGTGATTTTGATTTTACTAAAAAGAAAGCAAAATGCAATAACATCCCCCTGTTATGCTCATTGTGAGTCGAACCAGACTCAAACCCGGAACTCTGCTCTCTGTATTTCTGTGATTTTTACCCTTACCATGCTGAATTAAACCAAAAGTGTTTAGCCTTTGCCACTAGTATAGAGCCATCTATTAAATCTGATCGACCAGGGTTTTTATATGAGCCGCGTCATGACAAAACCAACATAATAGGATTGCGACCAGCATGGATCCAGACCAGCCTGCGCATCTGCGCAGTCTGATCAGGATCCATGCTGTTCGCTATCTGAGTTTTGCTACTTGTAATAGGGTTGGTAAGCGAACAGCATGGATCCTTATCAGACTGCACGGATGCGCAGGCTGGTCTGGATCCATGCTTGTCGCAATCGCATTATGTTGGTTTTGTTGTGACGCGGCGCAATTATGTTGAGATGAATTCATCTTGATATCCCTAAAACTTTGACAATGGACTGTCCCAAAACAGAAGCTAGGCTAGTCCACTTAAGAAATTCAGCAGGTAACATGGTTTTAAAATTATGGTTAGTTGTAAATTTCTCCTTTTGAACATCATGCGGTGTGTAAAAATGTATGAAATGATGTCGAAATATCATTAAGAAATAGGCCATATGAAATAAATCAAGTAAATCGTGCTTATTTGCCTAAATATTGATTCATGTTCACTGTGACTATGCAGTTCATGTTTTAGATAATTTATTTATAGCAAAATCTATTCAGTATTTTTGTGTTAAGTTATTTATGTAGAATTGATAGCTTGTGAAAGTTACATTCACTAACAACTTAGTGATGTTAAAATCTGGTCTGTGTGCGATTTTTCTGTTCCCTCTGTTTAATCTCTTTATATATAAGAGCTTAATTTTCTTAAATAGTTTAAAACGATTTGGGCAGAGCGACATGTCTTCCTGTTGGAATAAATGTACTTAGATTTGTAATTGACTATAATCATATTTGATCCAATTAAGATATCAAAGTTAGATTGCGGTTATGTTAGATTTACAAGATAATTGTAAAAGTTTTCATACAGACTGACTTGAAA